>NC_048595.1:82023150-82198704 GCF_003668045.3 Cricetulus griseus | reverse complement strand
TGTTTTGGTGGCTAGCTTCCTGAGCTCCTTATATATTTTGGAAATCAGTCCTCTGTCAGATGTGGGATTGGTGAAGATCTTTTCCCATTCTGTGGGTGGTCGTTATGTCTTACTGACTGTGTCCTTTGCCTTGCAGAAGCTTCTCAGTTTCAGGAGGTCCCATTTATTAATTGCAGACCTCAATGTCTGTGCTACAGGCATAATGTTCAGGAAGTGGTCTCCTGTGCCAATTTGTTCAAGGGTAATTCCCACTTTCTCTTCTAAAAGATTCAGTGTGGCTGGATTTATAGTGAGATCTTTGATCCATTTGCACTTAAGTTTTGTGCATGGTGACAGGTATGGATCTATCCGCAATCAAGTAGAATATTGAAGAGATATGGAGAGAGTGGACAGCCTTGTCTTGCTCCTGATTTTAGAGAAAATGCTTTGAGTTTCTCTCCATTTAGTTTGATGTTGGCTATTGGTTTGGTGTATATGCATTTATCATGTTTAGATATGTTCCTGTTATTCCTGTTCTCTCCAAGATCTTTATCATAAAGGGATGTTGGATTTTTTCAAAGGCTTTTTCAGCATCTAGTGAGATGATCATGTGGTTTTTTTTTTCAGTTTGTTTACATGGTGGGTTACATTGATGGATTTTCATATGTTGAACCATCCTTGCATCCCTGGGATGTTTGATCATGGTGGATGATTTTTCTGATATGTTCTTGGATTTGATTCGCCAATATTTTATTGAGTATTTTAGCATCGATATTCATGAGGGATATCGGTCTGTAGTTCACTTTCTTAGTCATATCTTTGTGTGGCTTGGTTATTGATTGTAGCCTCATAGAAAGAGTTTGGCAATATCCCATCTGCTTCAATTGTGCGGAACAGTTTGAGGAATGTTGGAATCAGCTCTTGTTTGAATTTCTGGTAGAATTCTGCAGTGAAGCCATCTGGCCCTGGGCCTTTTTGGTTGAGAGGCTTTTGATGACTGCTTCTATTTCATTTGGGGTTATAGGTTGATTTAAACTGCTTATCTGATCTTGGTTTAATTTTGTTAAGTGATATTTATCCAGAAAACTGTCCTTTAGATTTTCGAATTTTGTGGAGTACAGGTTTTCAAAGTATGACCTGAAGATTCTCTGGATTTCCTCAGTGTCCGTTGTTATATCCCCTTTTCATTTCTGATTTTGTTAATTAGCATGCTCTCTCTCTGCCTTTTGGTTAGTTTGGCTAGAGGTTTGTCTATTTTGTTGATGTTCTCAAAGAACCAACTCTTTGTTTCATTGATTCTTTGTACTGTTTTCCTAGTTTGTACTTTATTGATTTTGGCCCTCAGGTTGATTATTTCCTGGTGTCTACTCCTCCTTGGTGAGTTTGCTTCTTTTTGCTCTAAAGGTTTCAGTTGTTCTGTCAATTCTCTAATGTGACATTTCTACAGTTTCTACATGTGGGCACTTAGTGATATGAACTTTCCTCTTAGCACTGCTTTCAGAGTGTCCCATAAGTTTGGGTATGTTGTGTCTACATTCTCATTAAATTCTAGGAAGTCTTTAATTTCTTTTTTTATTTCTTCCTCAACCCAGGAATGGTGCAATTGGGAGTTATTCATTTTCCACAAGTATGTAGGTGTTCTGCAAGTCATATTGCTGTTGAATTCTAGCTTTAATGCATGGTGATCTGATAAGATACAGCAGGTTATTCCAATTCTTTTGTAACTGTGGAGGTTTGCTTTGCTGCCAACTATGTGGTCAATTTTTGAGAAGGTTTCATGTGGCTCTGAGAAGAAGGTATATTCCTTTGTCTTTGGATGGAATGTTCTATAGATATCTGTTAAACCCAATTGGGTCATAACTTCTGTCAGATCCTTTGTTTCTTTGTTAAGTTTCTGTCTGGTGGTCCTGTCTAGTGGTGTAAGGGGGGTTGAAGTCTCCTACTATAAGTGTGTGTGGTTTCATGTGTGGTTTGATCTTTAGTAATATTTCTTTTCCAAATGTGGGTCCCTTCGTATTTGGGGCATAGATGCTCAGGATTGAGACTTCGTCTTGATGGACTTTTCCTGTGATGAGTATGAAATGCCCTTCTTCATCTCTTTTGATTGATTTTAGTTTGAAGTCTAATTTGTTAGATATTAGGATTGCTACACCAGCTTGTTTCTTGAGCCCATTTGATTGGAAAATCTTTTCCCATCCTTTTAATCCAAGGTAATGCCTGTCTTTGAAATTGAGGTGTGTTTCTTGTAAACAGCAGTAGGATGGATTCTGTCTTTGTATCCATTCTGTTAGCCTATATCTTTTTATGAGTAAGTTAAGACCATTGACATTTAGGGATATTAATGTCCATTGTTTGTTGGTTCTTATTTGTTTTGGATTTATTGTTGGTGGTGTCATTGTGTTGGATTTTGACCTCCTGTTTCTTTTTGTGTTTGGTAAAATTAGATTATCTATTGCCTGTGTTTTTGTGAGTGTAGTTATGTTCGTTGGTTTGGAGTTTTCCTTCCAGAACCTTCTGTAGTGCTGGATTTGTGGATATGTATTGTTTAAATCTTTTTTTGTCATGCAATATCTTGTTTTCTCCATCTATAGTGATTGAAAGTTTTGCTGGGTATAGTAGTCTGGGTTGACATCCATGCTCCCTTAGTGCTTGTAGGGCATCTATCCAAGACCTTCTGGCTTTCAGAATTTCCATTGAGAAGTCTAGTGTGATTCTGATTGGTTTGCCTTTATATGTTACTTGGCCTTTTTCCTTTGCTGCTCTTAATATTTTCTCTTTATTCTGTAGATTTGGTGTTTTGATTATTATGTTTCAGGGGGACTTTTTTTTTGGTCCAGTCTGTTTGGTGTCATGTAAGCTTCTTGTACTTTCATAGGCATATCCTTCTGTAAGTTGGGGACGTTTTCTTCTATGATTTTGTTGAATATGTTTTCTGTACCTTTGAGCAGTGTTTCTTCACCTTCCTCTATACCTATTATTCTTAGATTTGGTCTTATCACGGTGTCCCATATTTCCTGGATATTTTGTGTTAGGGATTTGTTGGTCTTGAGGTTTTCTTTGGTTGATGAATGTATATCCTCTAGTGAGTCTTCAATAGCTGAGATTCTCTCTTCCCCCTCTTGAATTGTATTAGTTATACTCACATCTTTTGTTCCTGATCGTTTATCCAGGCTTTCCATTTCCAGCATTGCCTCATTCTGTGTTTTCTTTATTGTGTCTATTTCAGCTTTATGCTTTGAACTGTTTCAAGAGCTTCCTTCACTTGTTTCGTTGTTTTTTCTTGGGTTTCTTTAGATTCTTTAAGAGATTTGTTTATTTCTTGAATTTTTTGGTTTGTCTTTTCCTCCATTTCGTGTAATTTTTTGCTTGATTTTCTTCTATTTCTTTAAGGGATTTTCTTGTTTCCTCTTTAAAGGTCTCTATCATCTTGTCAAAATAATTTTTGAGGTCCATCTCTTCTTCATGCTCTGTGTTGGTCTTTTCAGATCGTGCTGGAGTGGAGTCCCTAGATTCTGTTGGTGTCATATTGGTCTTTCTGTTGTTGAGTGAAATCTTATTCTGTCTTCTTCCCATATCTTCTTCTAGTGAGTGCAGGTGGGATCTCTCTATCTCCTCTTGTGACCCAGTGGTGTGTGTGGAGCAGGAGTTCATTGTCTGCAGCTCAGGATGGTCTTGCCTCTCCTGGTAGTCTCCCTACTCTGACGGAGTTAGGCCTCCATAGGTGTCAGGTTGTGGGGACGGGAAGGAAGAGTGGGTTTTTTGCAGACTCACGGAGTTCCTCCCTTCCTGGGCAGGTCTACCCCAAGCAGGCACAGGCCCAGGGAGATCGGGGTGAATGATGCTTTGGTCGGGAGTCACTCACCTCGTTGTGGACCGGTCAGCAGAAAGGGAATGGAGAGTCGGTCCTTCTCACCTTTAAGGGCCATTTTTAAATGCTTTAAGTCATGTCCTTCTTTCCCAATAATCGTCTATAAGTGAGAAATTTCCCTGAATAATTCATGAAGAGAATTAAGAGTTTGGTAATGATCCCTTCTAATTTGTACCTTTTGAGGTCTGTTTCTTTGTAAGTCTATTTTGTAACCTAAATAGTTAATAGAATCTCCTTTTTGTGTCTTTTCTGGGGCAATCTGTAACCCCTATGCAGGCAGAACTTCCTTCACCATTTCAAACACACGTTCCAAAGTTTCCTTATTAGAATCTGATAAAAGAATGTCATCCATGTAATGATAAACAAGACATTGTGAAATTTTCTTACGAATTATTTCCAAAGGTTGCTGTACAAAGTGCTGACACAAAGTAGGACTATTTAGCATTCCTTGTGGTAAAACCCTCCACTGATATCTCCTAAATGGCTGTGAATTATTAAGAGTTGGTACAGTAAATGCAAATTTTTCTCTATCATTTTCCTGTAACGGTAATGTGAAAAAAGTCTTTCAGATCAATGACTATGATCAGCCATCCTTTAGGTATCAAGGAAGGCAGCGGCATTCCAGGTTGCAGTGAGCCCATTGGTTGAATTACCTTATTTATGGCTCTCAGGTCTGTCAGCATTCTCCACTTACCTGACTTCTTTTTGATAACAAAATACAGGAGAATTCCAAAGCCTGGCAGATTCCTCTATGTGTCCCGCCTCTTGCTGCTCCTTTACTAACTTTTCTAAAGCCTCTAGCTTCTCAGAGGTCATATACCATTTTCTACCCAAACAGGTTCATCTGTAAGCCACTTCAATGGCAGGGCCTTTGGCTTCTCTGAAGGTCTATCATTTGTACCTAGTTTCTGTACAGCCTGGATGTTTGGTAACCGTTTTCCACATTGTCTTACCAGATCTTTTCTACTATCTAAAGATTGAACATAATTTGTATCTGACACTGGAGGAATATTAATCTGAATATTCCATTGTTGTAAGAAATCATGACCCCAGAGATTAATAGCTATATCTGCCACGAATGGTTTTAGTCTTCCTTTCTGTCCTGGTCCAATGTAGACCACCGAGTTAACACTCTGTCTAATACTAGATAGAGTTCCAATTCCTAAAAATTGTACATTAGCCTCTCTAAGAGGCCATTTCTGAGGACTAGACTTTTGGGTAATAATAGAAACATCTGCCCCAGTATCTAGTAAGCGAGTAATAAATTTCTTATTAATTTTCACTCTCAAAACTGAGGTATTTTATCATTAATAGATGTTTGCTAAAATATGTGTTTCTTTTGAACTAGAAATCATGAATGACTCTAAGGGATAAATGGACCCCAGGAATGGGAAGTGGCATGGACTGTAGGGGAAGCTGTAGCCACGCCTTCTTAGGGGCTGGCTACAGGAGTACCTGAGGGCTTGTGAGGGCGTGGTCAGAGTGAGTAGGGGGACTGCGTTTTCGGTTTCGGTTTCTCTTTGCTTCTTGCTGTACAGACTACCACCGGCTGGCTGGTCCGCTCTGTAAGTAAGGCTTTTCCCTATTAAATACCCTTATATTTCTACCTGACTCCGTATTGGTAATTACCTACTATAATGGACTCCAGAGCTAATTGAGAGCATGAGGTTAGGGGAGTGGGTGCTGCCACAATAAGAGCACAAGAAGAATAGAGGAGAAGAAATGGAGGAGCAGATATATTGAGTTGGGGGAAGAATAGAGGAGAGAGAGCAGGATGAGAGATACCATATCAGAGGGAGCCACTATAGGTCCGAGAAGAGATCTGGAACTAGGGAGATCTCCAGAGACCTACAAGGATGACACGATCTGACAGTCCGGGCAGTGGAGGAGAGGATGGCCTAGAAGCCCTTCCCCTAGAATGAGATTGATGACTACTCTCTATGCTATCCTAGAGTCCTCATCCAGTGGCTGATGGAAGCAGAGACAGACATCCACAGAAATACACTGAGCTGAAATCTGGAACCTAGCTGAAGAGAGGGAGGAATGAAGAACGAAGGGGTCTGAACCAGGTTGGAGAAACCCACAGAAACAGTTAGCCTGAAAAAGGGAAAGCATATCGACCCCAGACGCTCTTTGGGAGGTCAGTACGGGACTAATCCAGCCCCCTGATCATGGATGCCAATGGGGAGGCCCCTGCACTCCTGGGAGCCTCCGGAGGTGGACTGGCGTTTTGCCCTGGTATGTGTGTGTGACTTCGAGAGCCCATCCCACTTGAAGGGATGTGCTCTGTCTCTGAACCTATGGGGAGGGGCCTAGGCCCAGCACAGGAAGATTTGGTGGACTTGGTGGAGGCCCGGTTGGGGGCCCTACCCTGCCTGGGGAGTGGTGGGTGGATGGGGTGGGGGGTAGGTTGGAGGTGGGGGAGAAGGAATGGGGGTGAGGGGAGGGAGAGGGAAATTACATGTGAAACAAGCCTGTTCCCTAACTTGAATTAATAATAATGATAATAATAATAATAATAATAATAATAATAATAATAATAATAATAAAAAGAGAAAGAGAAAAAAAATCCATAAAAAATGTGTTTCTTTTGTCCAGTCACATTTAATTCTTATCGCTAGCCAAACTACCATCTAGAGCAGTATTATTTTTCACAATAGGCAAAGAACTATCTATTTGTCCTGTGAGAGATTGTCTTCCACTGCTACTGGGAATGACTAAAACTTTCTCGATGTGGGGGACTTCTTGAGGACCCCCTCGAGGTTTCCAGGTCTTAATGGGTTTCCTTGCATGTCCCTGGTCGATCCACATTCATTGGTCCAGTGTCTGCCCTTACCACATCTTCTGCACAATCCAGAAAGCAGTGGCCTTCCGTATAAGGCATTATTAGAATTTGTTTGTCTATAATTTCTGTTAATATGTCCAATTTTACCACAGCTGAAACATCTAGCTAGGTTCCTGGTGCCTTTGTGATCTCTTGGGGATGGCTCTTCCTACCCAATGTTCTGGTTCATAGTAATAGTAACCTCTAGCCTGTTGGTACCTATGTTGACCTCTGCAAGGTGCTTCTCCTTCCCAAGCCCTTGCATCCTCACCTTTAGAACTTTTAATCTCCTGTTGCCCTTTTAAACCTTTCGAGATGGCTTCTCCTACCCAAGCTCCAGTATCTTGCACATTATAGTCAATGTTGGCTGCATGAAAAACCCATTTTTCTAGCAGAGCTGATCTGATCTTTAAAGGCAAAAGTATTCTTTTGCGTATTGGGTTTGCATTTTCATAAGCTAATGTATATATAATTGATTGTCTTGTTTCCATATCTGTTACCTGTAATTCTACTGCCCTAGTTAACCTTTGTAAGAAGTCCTGGAACAGTTCTGTAGGTCCTTGTTCTATTCTGGTACAAGCTTCTAGGTGTTCTCCTGGCTCATGAACCTTATCCCAGGCATTTAATGCTGCTTTCCTGCATAGGGACAGTATATGGTCGTCATATTAAGTCTGGGCCTGTGGGTTAGCATAAATACCCTCACCAGGAATCTTATCTGGAGGGGCTTCAAAACCTTCCTTTATGCCTTGATGCTCAAGGAGCTTCTCTTCCTCCCTGAACAATGCCCTCCATTGGATTTGGCATGAATTCTCAAATTCAGCTGCTACCAATCATTCCCAATCTGTGGGTGTCACCCTGTTAAAGGTTAAGTGAATGTGATAGCTGTTTTATGTATGGGCTGTGGAGATCATGTGAGACAACTGATTCTTAAATAATCTTAAGATTCTTCATCTGTATAGGTTGCCATAAATAAGCCATCTGTCCCTGAGGGTGTTTCTTAGAAGCTGGCTTTTCTACCATGGTAGCTGGGTACACTAATTTTGTACGAGTAACAACCTTAGAAGAATAGTCATGATACCTGGGTGGAGTAGGTGCCTTGGATTGGAGTGATTCTGCCTCTGAGGCATCCAAATGATCTTTAAGTCTAGTAATGATATCCTCATGAGAAGTTTCAATTTCCTGCATCATAAAAGATTCCAAGCATTTTAGTGAATCTGTAAATTGCTCGAACTGCTCTTCTACACATTTTTCTACGTCTTTAATAGGTCGTCCTTACACTGCATCTGGATGGTATGGAAACTGCCTTCTAGGTATTGGAGTCTAGATCCAAGTTCATGGTTTGCTGATTTTGAGTCCTCAGCAATCGACCGTATGGACCTATCTAATCTATCAGCCCTGTACTGTACATTACCTTCCAAACATTCAAATCTAGACTCAAATTTGTGATCTGCTACCCTAGATGCTTCAATAATTGATTGAATGTCATTGTCCAATTCTTCAATCCTATCCTGGTTGTTTTGAACCTTTGCATCTAGTTTGTGGGTCACAGAGCCTATCTGAGTTTCTTGCTGGCTACAGATATTCTTTAGTTCATCACGGTCCTCTGACAGCCTAGCCTCTAATGCCTTAGACATGGAGGATCTCTCTGTGTTTATCTTATCATAAATATGCTGCATCTCATTTGGGTAACAGACAGCTCTGTCTTTAGCGTATTAGCACAGAGCCAAGCTTCTCATCCAATTTCTTTTCCACTTGCTGCACAACTGTGGCCTGACCTAATATGTTCTCCAAAACCTCATTGTGTAAAACTGTTATTTCCTGTAAGTAGGTGGTGAGGTTATCTTTGTACCTGTTCCTGAGGACTCTGGTTAGAAATATTATTTGTACCAGCAAGCTAACTGCCATTACTGCATATAGGCTAGTAATTGGCAGATTAGTGTCCTCCTAAAACATTTAATTCACATAATAAGCAAAAATATTACCAATTTTAGCAAATGATAAATATTCCACCATGATTTTTACTCTTTGACCAGCAGGTGGTCCAGGTGTTCAGTTAGTCTGTGTGGCATTTGGCAGTGGTTGGTCAGGAAAGATGGTGGCAATGGTGGAGAGAGGTCACAAAGGCGGCTGCACTGAGCTTAGAGAGTATATGGCCTTGCAGCTGCAACCACTGAAAGAGATGCGGCTTTACAGCTGCTGTGGCTAGGGGAAGCCGAGGACCCTGTTGAAAGCTGAGGCCTCCTGGGCTCTAGGGCAGGAGGCCTCCAGGCACAGGTAGGCCAAAGTCCGGGCTGGTCCCATGCATATGGTGGTAAAACCTTGGGAGGTCTGCATAACTCTCCCAGCTGTGAGGACAGTTCCGAGCAGCTCAGCAGCAGTGGGAATGCAGCTGTGTGGCATAGCGGGTTGGCTGCAAGCACGGAGCATCTGTGGAGAGAGAGTGCGCTTTTCCGGCCTAGGCCACTGTCCCGGTAGGACCCGCAGGCTGTCCCAAATGGAGCCTAGGTTTACAATATCCCACTATTGACAACCAGATATCATGGGAAAATTACCAATATGGAGTCAGGTAAAAATACAAGGGATTTTAATAGGGAAAAGCCTTACTTAGAGAGCAACCTAGCCATCTGGTGTGGCAGCAATCCGTACAGCAAGCTGAAGGTGGAACTGAAAGTGAAAGCAGCCCACCATGTAAGTGTTCCTCACTCTATGTCACCCTGACCACGCTGTCGCAGGCATGGTCAGGCACACCTGTAGCCAGCCCCTAAGCAGGCGTGGCTACAGCATCCCCTACAGCGTATAGGTCTAAAAAGAGATCTCTCAACAGGAATCTCCAATGACCAAAAGCCTCTCAAGAAAATGCTCAAAAATCCTTAGTCATCTGGGAAATGGAAATTGAAACAACTCTGAGATAGCATCTTATACCTGCCAGAATGGCCAAGATCAATGACTCTGATGACAACTTTTGCTGGAAAGGATGTGGAGAAAGGGGAATACCCATCCACTGCTGGTGGGAGTGCAAACTTGTGCAGCAACTTTGGAAATCAGTATGGTGATTTCTCAGAAAATTGAGAATCAGTCTACCCCAAGACCCAGCAATATGTCTTTTGGGCATATACCTACTGGATGCACACTCACCCCACAAGGATATTTTCTCAACTATGTTCATAACAGCAGTATTTATAATAGCCAGAATCTGGATACCAAAGAATGGATAAGGAAAATGTGACACATTTACACAATGGGATACCACTCAGTGGTATTTACTCAGTGGTAAAAAATAATGACATATTGAAATTTGCAGGCAAATGGACAGAACTGGAAAAAGCCATCTTGAGTGAGGTAACCCAGACCCAGAACAACATATACAACATTTACTCACTCATAAGTGGATATTAGACATAAAGCAAAAGACAACCAGCATACAGGTCACAACGCCAGAGAACCTAGGTAACAAAGAGGATGCTAAGAGTGATATACATGGATTTGCCTACAAAAAGGAAAAAGACAAGATCTCCTGAGTAAATTAGGAATGTGGGGGCAGAAGGGCAGGTGAGAGGAGTGAGGAGAGTAGGGAAAGGGAGCAGGGAAAATGTATAGCTCAATAAAAACTGGCAAAACCAAACAAAAAATGAAGATATATTTTGTGTTTTGGTGAAAAGTTCTGTAGATATCTGTTAGGTCCATTTCAATCATTAAGTCTCTCAGTATTGTTAGTTCTCTGTTTAGTTTCTGTGTGGATGACCAGTCTATTGGTGAGGGTGGGGTATTGAAGTCTTCACTATTACTGTGTGGGGTTTGATGTTTCTTTTACAAATGTGGGTGCTTTTACATTTGGGGCACAGATGTTTAAAACTGAGACATCATCTTGGCAGATTTTTCCTTTGATGAGGATAAAATGCCCTTCTCCATCTCTTTTGACTAATTTTAGTTTGAAGTCTATTTTGTTAGGTATTAGATATTGTTTCTTAGGTCTGTTTGATTGGAAAATCTTTTTCTAATCCTTTACTCTGATGTAATGTTTATCTTTGATGTTGAGGTGTGTTTCTTGTATGCAGCACAACGATGGAAACTGTTTTCATAGCCATTGTGTTAGCCTGTATCTGTGTTAGTGAATTGAGTTCATTGATATTGAGGATATTAATGACCAATGATTTTTTAATTACTGTTGTTTAGTGGTGTTGGTGTTGGTTGTGTTTGTTTCCCTTTTTGGGGTTTTGCTGATGTGAGAGTTTTTTGTGTGTAGTTAACTTCCTGGGATAGAAGATTTCTTTCTAGTACCTTCTGTAGGACTGGATTTGTGGATAGATATTGTGTATATTTGAGTTTGTCACGAAATATCTTATTTTCTCCATCTATGATGATTCAAAGTTTTGCTGGGTATAGTAGTTTGGACTGGCAACTGTGGTCTGTAGAGTCTGCAAGATCAGTCCAGGCCTTTCTGGATTTTAGGATCTCTGTTGAGAAGTTGGGTATGATTTTAATAGGTGTGCCTTTATATGTTACTTGGACTTTTTCCCTTGCAGCTTTTAATATTCTTTATTGGTTCTGTATGTTTAGTGTATTGATTATTATGTGGCCCAGGGACTTTCTTTTCCAATCCAATCTGTTTGGTGTTCTGTAGGCTTCTTGTACCTTTATAGGCATGTCCTTCTATGATTTTGTTAAGTAATTCTTTGGCTTTTTTTGAGCTGGAATTCTCTTTCTATTCCTATTATTATTAAGGTTTGGTCTTTTCATAGTGTTGCAGATTTTCTGGATTTGTTTTGTATTGGGAATTTTTTAGATTTAACATTTTCTTTGAATGATGAATCTATTTTCTTTATCATATCTCCAATGCCTGAGATTCTCTCTTCCATATCTTGTATTCTTTTGGTGATAATTGCATCTATAGTTATTGTTCACATACCCAGATTTTCCATTCTGAGATTTCCCTCTGTGTTTTATTTATTGCTTCTATTTCCATTTCCAGGTCTTGAAATGTTTTCTTCACCTGTTCATTTGTTTTTTCTTGGCATCATTTAGAGATTTATTGATACCATCCAATTTTTTGTTTGTCTTTTCCTCAATTTCTTTAAGAGGTTCATTTACTCTTTAAGGACCTCTATCATTTTCATGAAGTTATTTTAAGGTCCTTTTCTTGTGCTTTGGCTGCATTGGATTGTTCAGGTCTTGTTAGCATTGGATAGGTGTTTTGGTGGTTCCATATTGCCCTTTCTTTTATTGATCATGTTCTTACACTGACATTTAGGCAGCTGGATTTGGGATGATTATGAGTCTAGGTATTGATTCCTGTGTTTGTTTTTCTTGAGTGGGTGTTTTGTTTCCTGGTTTCTCTTTCCTCTCTGGTCTTTTGGCATAAGGAGCTAAGGGTCTTCAGGTCTAGCAGGGTATGTCTTCTGTGTTTTTTGGTCTGGGGCTCCTAGATCCAGCCTGGAATCTGGTAAAGCTGAAGTCTTCTTCCAAAGTTGTAGGCTGGTATATGAACCCCAGGTGAGGGGGTGCAATCTGGGTTGTTGAGCTGGCTTAAAGGGGTTCAGTGTACAGTGTCTTACCTGGGGTCCTTAGGACCAGCCTGGCCTCTAGTAAATCTGCCTGGGCTGTGGGCGCTAGTATGAAGCACAGGGGATAGGGTACATTCTGGGCTCCATACAAGGCCTTTAAGGAGTGTTAGGGGGCAGTGTTTGGTGTCTTACTGGAGTCCCTCCAGATTGAGGTTTTAACCCCCGGTTCCTCCGAATGAGGTAATAAATGGAGATACTGGCATTAAAGAAGTGGTTATGATTAAGTCCAGTGTGGTGGGAATACCTTGTGGATATACAGGGAAAAGAGAGGCACTTATAGGGCAGTAAGAGGAATTGTCAGAGGAAAAAACCCAAATGAAACCTTGCTGTCATCATGGCTTTGAACTTTAGCCCTTAGAATAATTTTCAGTTGTAAAATCCTGCTAGACCAAACTACTTCAGAAATTGTCATTTGGTTTACTTTTGACCCTGGAGAGCATATCACATGTCACAAACTCAAGTTGGTGCAGCTTTGCCAGGTGGAAAAATACAACTTTCAATAGCTCTGACATGAACACCAACTTATCACCCATCCTGAGTGCTGGCACAACATCTCTATGTTCTGGGTTGTTATGGTCTACACCCTCCATCACCTGATCTGAAGCCCTGATACAGACTAACCTTTGTAGATTACTTTCTTCCTGTAATTAAGTTTACAACTTTTGGTCTTACGTCCTTACTATGCCATTTTAAAATCAATAACTGGGTTATGAAATCTATTTACTATTCATACAGGAAAGAAAAACTTCCTGAGACAATAGCCCAAGATCAAGAGTAAGGAAAGCAGACAGTAAGTTCAACATTGTTATAGAGCACCTTTATATGTATCATATACACATGGATCTGTAAATTAGAGAGAACCCCAATTAAATAGGTGAACCTACCATCCTTGGGAATTGATTCCAAACATTTTCATTGGAAACCATTATTCTAAAATTAAAAGCAGCAGCAGCATCAACGGCAACAAAAAACCCAAAACAAAAACCCCAGTTGTAGAGGCATACACCTGGGATCCCAGAACTCATATGTAGAATCAAAAGGATCACTCCAAGTTCAAGACCAGGTCTACATAGCAACTTCCAGGCTAGCCAGGGCTACCCAGTAGGACCCTGTCTCAAGACCAAGCCAAACTAAGCAAGCAAATAAACATAAAATGTTTGTTTTTTTAAAAAAATAGGTATTCTGCCTTCTCTATGTACCCCATAAACATGTTCTGAGTTACAGTGCTTGCCTTGGACCTTTGCCTTGGACCTTTATCACAGCAGTGTGTTCACGTGGAGTGCTCCATTGGGTAGTTCTTTTCACTGAGTGCACCCAGCGTTTGTTCATACTGCTGCGGCTGTATTCCATTTCCTCTCCCAAGCACTAGTCCACCGTGTGAATGTTGCACCATGTGTTTACTGTCTTCTGGTAGGTACTTAGTTTCTCTCTGTGTTACTAATATTACTGAGGCTATTCTCACACATGCTCCTCTGGGAAGGACTTCTTTTTACACTTTTAAAAGTGTGAAGAATGTGCACAAGTGTAAAGTATGGTTGAAAGCATTCTGTTTGCTTAAAATCAAACATGATTTTTTGGGGGTCTGGAATGGATTTAATCTTAGAGCACTCTAGGAGGCTGATATTTTTTCCTCCATTTTTCATTTAAATTAGAAACAAGATTGCTTTACATGTCAATCATCAGTTCCCTCTCCCTCCCCTCTCCCCTCTCCTCCTGCTGCCCCACTGCCCAACTAACACCCATACCCTTTCTGCTCCTCAGGGAGGGTGAGGTCTTCCATAGGGGGTCTTCTGAGTCTGTCATATCCTTTGGGATAGGGCCTAGGCTCTCCTCCATGTGTCTAGGCTGACGGAGTATCCCTCTATGTGGAGTGGGCTCCCAAAGTCCATTCCTATGCTAGGATAAGTACTGATCTACTACAAGAGGCCCCATAGATTTCCAAGGCCTCCTCACTGACACCCATGTTCATGGGGTCTGGATAAGTCCTATGATGGTTTCCTAGCTATCAGTCTGGGGACCAAGAGCTCTCACTTGTTCAGGTCAGCTGTTTCTGTGGGTTTCACCAAGGAGGCTGATATTTTATTGCACAAATTAACAGTGTCTGCAATTAATTTCTTAAAATAAAGATGTCCCAGAATCTTCAACTTGGTGGCTTTCATTAAATCATCTCTGAAAACTCTTAAGATGTTATAGTCTTTTCAGAGAGTTTATATCCTAGCTTCTTAGCCATAGGAGAAGAAGCTGTGTGAGGATATAGAAAACATAAGGCTGTATTCCTTCTATTTATGGAGAAGGAAATGGAGACTCAGCAACATTAAGAAATCAGAACAACAGAACCGGGCATGGATCCAAAGCCGACTCATGTCTCCTTATCCGGTGCTGTGGGCACAACTGTTGGTTTCCTGTCCCGTGGTTGGCTCCACCCCTTGGTACTGTGAATGGCACAGGAGGAAAGGGCGTCTCTGCACACAGGAGGGTGACTTTCCATGAATTGCTACTATTTCTTTGTATGTGTGTGTGTACTTATATGTGTGTTTCTGTGAGTGTCCATGGGGACTAGAGGTCTGTCAGTCTTGGGTTTCACTCAGGTGCCATCCACCTTGATTTGTGAAGCAAGTTTTCTCATTGGCCTGAATCTTGTCAAGTAGAATAGTCTGGTGAGCCCTGTCTTCACATTCCTGGCAGTGGGGTTACAAGTCCACTAGACACAGCACTAGCCACTCACAAATGAGTCCAAGTTAATCTTTTGACATCAGTCTGTGTGACATTGATATTATTGTCTATATTTTCAAGTTAAGAAGAATGAGGCCAAGAACAAATGATTCCAAGTCTACACAGGAAGCTGGGTAGTCCAGTCAGATCTTATTCTAATGTCTTTATTCCTCCCAATAACATCCTATTGCCTCTAGAGTGAGGAAACATGGAACCTGCTCCTGATAAGATATGTGCTGCCTCCCTTTGGACTTTGATGACGCAAACATATCTGCACTATTAGGAGCAGAACGATGGCAACAGTGGCTGTAATAATTGTACAATTTTGACTTTGATGTGCTTTTGAGAGAGACAGCTCTGGACTCACGCAGACCTCTAATTTTTTACTTTCAATCTCTGGTTGAAGTCCTTGGCTCTACTAGGATTTAGTTAAGAAGTACTCTCATACAGCACTGGAAAGAGAGCAAGGAGGGGTATGTGGGAGGGTTTGGAGGGAGGGCTGGGAAGAGAAAAATGTTGTAATTATAATCTCACAGACAGAAAAAAGAATGTGGTACCTGCAGTCGAGTGGGCTTGAGTTCAAATGCTGGTGAGTTGTGGTGACCTCAAGTGAATTACTTAAATTCCCCAATCCTCAAGTTTTTCAGTTTGCAAATGGGATAATTAGTAGGGACTTCCTCACAGAGTTCATGTGATTGATTTAATCCATGCAAACCTCTTCAAACAGCACTACTGTGAATACTCAGTACCAGCTACTGATGTTATTGAGTGCTTGATAACATAATAGAGCATCCAAGTAGGCCAACATTCAGGCTCCTGTCAAGAAATGGGTGAATGATTTTGTTGACCCATTGCAGTGCAGAGGTGGGTGGGTGGTACATGTCTACATGATTATCTAACAGACTCCACTGTCATGGAGTCCAGTAGATTCTTACAAGGGTCCTGCAAAGCTGACAGGGTCTACCAGATACCCCAGTGCCCTGAAAGCTAGGTCTGGTGGGCAGTGGGGGCCAGGTGACTAACTCAAAATTCTTCCTTTCTTTGTTCCTCCCTCCCTGTCTTTGTTGCTACTGATTTGTATGTATTTATAGGCCTGATGTCTCTGTATCTGTAAACATTGTAATAATTTAAGTCAGGTTACTCACATACTTCTATTTCTTTACACACTTAGCAGTCATCCCCCACCTCTATCTGCTTTTTCTGGACCTGGAGCTCACAGTCATATGTGGGATGAAATCTTCCCCATGAGTTCTGAAGAGACCAGGACTTCTAAAAAGCTCATCAAAGGGGGCACTTTCTCTCTAATGCAAAGACATGGCACAATTCATGTCTCTTTGTTTTAATGGATATGGAAGAGTGGTATTGTCAGATGAATGTCTTCTTAAACCCTGATCCAGCTGGTGTTTGCAGCTGAAGAGGATTTTCTCTGAAGCCCTTTGGATTTACCTTTAAGGGCAGAAATCGATATGTGACTTCAAGGATCTTTCTCTAGTTCCTGGGGAAGTTGGACATTCTGTCATTCTTTTCTCTTAGAACAATCCAGTTATTCTTGGGAATGTGTTTATGGTTCCAAGAAGTTACCATAGTTTTAGCACAGTTTGTTCATATGAAAACCAAAACACTAACTTGGTACATTTTGTTGAGAAGTAGGGTAACTTTTTGTCAGTTACAACTGGTTGGGGGAATTACCTGGTCTTGTTTGGAATTTAGCTCAAGTGTTATGGCTAACACTTCCTTGAGCTGTGTCAAGGAGTCAGGAACAGGCAGGCTTGAACCACCCTGAGGGGAAGGTTTGGAGGAGTTCAAGAGATGTCAATGAGAATGCTTGGTCTCAAAGGTCCTTTCCATTTACATCCAGCAGAGGGTGGTATTCCTCATGTTTTGGCTGGGCCTGCATATGAGAAGCCTAATCTCTTTGTACCCTGAGGGAAGAAGCCATGATCTAGTTCCTGTCTTCTGGTAGAGCTAGATCCCGTGTGGGCTGTGCTTAGATTTGTAGTTGGCCAGAGTTCTGCATGCTTTTTATTTTATTTTATTTTATTTTATTTTATTTTAAATCTCACATCTTACCTCTGGGTTCTGTACTAGCCTCCCATTTCCCAGGCCAGGGAACTGTCAGGTCCCAAAGAAGCTCAGGACAAATGGTTGACTGTGGGTCTTGTTCTCCCCCAGTTCGCTCCTCTCACAGTCTGGTCCAATCTTTGAGCCATGTTTAGTCTACTGCTTTCTCTCCCTACTCTGGATTCTTCTAGATGCCTATGGCTGTGTTCTTCCTCATATCTACAATAAAACCTTCTCAACCATACCTCGGAGTGGTCCTATCCTCATTTTACTAAGGAACCAAGCTAGGGGAACTGAGAGGATGTGCCTAGGACTGTGTGGGTTTTGAAACAGGACCCCGCTGAAATTACTATTCAGGCAATAAACTCAGCATATAGACAATAACACCTACCAAAACCAAAACAAAGGCCTAATCCATCAAAGTCTATATAGTTCTTGGCAAATCTCAGAAATGTACTATCTTTGCTTTTTATTTTCTGTAGTTCTGCTTCTGGCTAACTGTTCTCATTAACTGAAGTATGTCAACCCAGAACATATATGTTTTGTGCTTCAAAGCTCACCCTGAGACAGGCTCAGTGCTATCCTGTTCTCCAAACACCTAATGTAGTTGCTGGATTGTCTAATAAGACTTTCTATTGGCTTAAACCCATGTTTGAGAAGTCCTCTCTGGAGTTCCAATAGTCAACTCCAGACTTTATCCTCCTCCTGTAATTCATCCTACTGAGCCTTTTCCCTGTTTACCCTTACTGTTTGTAAAGAGCTTCTGTTGATCATAGAAGATACTTTACTTACACACACACACACACACACACACACACACACACACACACACACACACACACACACACACACACACACCACACACACCCTGAGGAAGATGAAACATGAAATCATATTATCATATTAGAGTTCAGGTAGGAGCCTCACTGTGTAGCTACATAGAATCTTCTTTCCCATGAAGCTTTTCATTTGTGGTTTGGGGTAAAATGTTTGTGAAACATGATCCCAGTGAGGGCTGCAATGGTTCTAAGTTGCAGACAGTGGAATTCACTCTAGCTTATTTAAGTAGCAAAGGGAATTTTTAGAGGATATCAGGAAATTCTTGGAATCTCCAGCTAAACCAGAGGAAAGAATCTGAAATGATGTAGCCATAAATAGTGCCCAGCCATGCTGTGGGGGCTTTTCTGGGAAAAACACCACTACACAGCTTCTCAGTATTTAGGATTTTGGGACTGTCCACTCCATGGAAGCTAAGGCTGATTGAGGCCTCCCATGGAGAGGCTCCAGCTGGGCACATATCTTAGCTCATATCTCCGTATGGGTCACCATTATTTCCTCAATTTTATAGCTAAGAACTACATGCTGTGCAAGTTTATGAGTTGCTTGCCTAAACCTTGCTGACTTCCAGGTTTAATGTCCAGAATTTCCAGCTGGATCTAGGAATTACCCCAAGCCATTAAATGGCAATTTTAAGAGAGGAGGATCATTCCTGGCTTCTCAGTTGTAAATCTCTTAATTATAGTAATTTGGAAAGAACAGATCCAAAGGAATGCTAACATCTTGTCTGTTTTGTTGGTGCTGCAGATGGAGACTAGGGTGTCACTCCTGTTAGGCAAGTGCCTGCAACTGAGCAATTTCCAGCTCTTCCGTTTTTTGTCTTTCTTTATGTTTGAGGCAGAGTTTTGAAAAGTTGCTTAGGCAACTAAAACCTTAAACCTACCATCCTCCTGCTTCAGCCTTCCAAGTAGCAGGGTGTACAGGCCTAGACCACTAGAGCCAGGTGCATTCTTTCATGCATATTTTTATTGTTTTCTGTTTCTTCTGAGAAACCCTGAAGGGGAGTGTGTCCCACTTGATGGTCCGTGGCATTTGCTTCATCTGACTCTGTTTAAATAAAACATTCCTGGACTTGAAAGATGTCATATCATAGAATCACCTTGTCTCATTAAGTCATAGACCAAGAAATAGTCTGAAGGCAGAAATTGATTTTGTTCAAAGTCATATAGTAAAGTAGTAGTTTTTATGCATTTAACAAATGTTTACTGAGACTCTGACTATATGCTTGGCACTAGGTGAAAGGCAGACAAGTTCCTAGTTGCCATGGAGCTTTGAATAAACAAAAGAAACATGCCTGTAATTTGATAGCCTTAAAATTATTTGGAACAAAAATTCTTTATGATAATTTCCTTTTCTTAAAAATTAGTTTGTTTAAAAATTCTTTGAGAATTTCATATTTGTATGCTAGGAAATAGATTGTACTTGCATCCCATTCCCCCTTTCCAACTTCCTCTGGAATCCCCACAACATATCCCTCCCAACTGCATGTCTTCCTTTCCCTTGTTTTTAAATAACCCACTAAGTCCTCTTAGTACTTTCCACACATGTATGGATGTATAGCTATCCACTGTGGCATGGGCAACCTAATAGTGCCCATACCCTCAAAGAAGATTGATTCTCTCTCCCCCATGTCTGTCAATTGCCAATACCATCTGGGGAATGGGTGAGGCCTCAAAACTCTCACAAGCTCCTCTTATATGCCAGAATTTTGGCTGGGTTGATATTGTGTATGTCTTGTGCATATAACTACAGCCATTGTGAATTCATGAATACAATAGTCATGTTGTGTTCAGGAGACAGCATTTCACAGCACTCTTCCCCATCCTCTGGTTCTTATGTTCTTTCTGCCTCCTCTCCTCACGGTGTTTTTTGGGTATTTGCATGAGTGTGGGGGTTGGGGGGAGGGATAAAGATGTCCCATCTAGGGATGAGAACTCACAATGACTTATTCTTAGTACTTTGACCAACTTTGAGTCTGTATTGACTACTGTTCCCTGCAAAAAAAAGGTTCTCTGATCAAGACTGAACATACTCCAAGTCTATGGCTATAAACATGGCTATTTAGAAGGAATTTTACCAACATGATGACTTAGCAAAATAGCAATATCTGTTTATCTCTAGGGGCTAAGCCATCAGTAATGGGATTTTGACCATGTTTACATTACTTGATATGAAATTACTTTGTGCAGATAAGGAATCATATCCATTCAGAAAATCATTGGTTACCCCATAATAATCATGCCACTATTGCATCACAGGGCACATCTTGCCTGAGAGGTCAGTGCTATAGCAGGCAGAATCCAATTCTGTGTAAGACCATTAATGTCTTTTCTCCTCCAGAAACTTCTATGACACTTTCCAGCTGTATGAAAGCTGGCCAGTAGGGAGACAGCTTACTGGTCAGTGTGAGACTGATTTTGTCTATGTCCTATGGGCAAAGTACATGATATCTCCAACAACACATGTCTTATCATGTAGTTATAGCCTGATTTGTTTTAGAGGCAACTGGGGTATCCTTGACTAATAACTAATAAAGTGGTATAAGGTATTTTCTTAATTAGATTTAAAAATGATGGTAGATAAACAGGAAAAAGTTTAGTTTTGTTATCAAAAAGTACAAACAACCCTTTTTCTTTTCTATGAGTTGCAACATTTAAGAAAAACAGCTACCTGATACTGATGAAGCTATGTGAAATTCTTCAATCTCATTCATGCTTGATGTGAGTGTAAACCAGCCTTTGTGAAGGAAGATATTTGCAATGGTCTCAAAACATATCTGCTTCTTAGATTATTTCTTAGAAAAAGATCTGTGTATTGAATATACATAGTAAGAATCCCAGTGAGGCTTGTCATAAATACCCAAATTTAATGATAGCCATGCATATCAGAAAGCTCTGTCAGGAAAGCCAGCATATATGGATTCACTTTCCTCTTCAATGGAATAGGCCCTTGAGCTGATGTGGAGAAACCCTGGTACCTTCTGTCCTTGGTACTGCACCTCTTAGTGAATGGTCAAAGTGTTTACTGGAGTTCCAGCCATCACAGTCACATTCCATGTGGCAGGAGAACAGTGTTTCTTTTGGAACTTGGCACATGCAGCTGCAGAAAGCTTTGAGAAGATACTTCTCAGTTGGACACACCTGATACAGCTGTGACATAAGGAGTGGAAGAAGAGCATGTACTGGGTTGGCCTATGGTCTCAGTTTTGCTTGCATTCTCTCTAAAAGAAGCACAAAGAATCATTTACTCCTTGGTATCTGTCCTTTGGAAGTTATCCCTGAAAAAACATTGATCACAGATACATAGGAATGTGAAGGATATAATTTCTGGCACACTGTAACTGTTGACATAGAAATAAAGTCATTGTATCACCTTTAAAATCACATCCATTTGAATATGACTGCCATCAAAATACAATAGCTAACCCTTAGTAGTGATATATTATTTATTATTTATTAAATTTTGCCTGAGGATTCAGAAAGCAAAGTCAATCACAAGCCATAGAAGCTAGGTACACACCTTTAATCCTAGAATGCAGGATTAAGATGTGGATGGATGTCTGTGAGTCCAAGGCCACCCAGTGCTACACAAGATTGATCCAGTCCTAAAGAGAAACAGTCCACACAAAGATGACCTCGGCACCTGGGACCACACGCCTTTAATCCCAGCCCTAGGGAAGTGTGTATAAGACAGGAGCAGGGTGTCAGTGTCAGGCACTGACTCTCCAGTCACTCTGAAGATGGGAAGGCTCAGTACCAAGGAGGACAGGAAGACATTTGAAGCCTCAGGATTCTCCAGCCCATTCAGCCTGAGGTAGTGGTTAAGAGCGAACGGTCCATTATTTTGCTTTTCTGTTCTTCAGCTTGATGCTTGATCTCCAATATCAGTTCCTGGTCATTCATTTGTTCATGTAACAACCCATTCCATCTCTCAAACTTTTAAACGGTTGGGAATTTTCTATTATTCCTTTTCTCACATTCTGATCTCTGTCAAAATATCTTTCTAATGTGAATTTTCTGCTTGAAAGCTTACTGATCCCCTCGTCATACCTCTCTGCCACAACAATTTGTATAGAATAGAAAATTTAAGCCCATGTGGTTGTAGACTAAAAGGCATTATTCTTTCTTTTAATTGTAATTCTCGACACCATAATGATTAAACACAATAAGTATACTATACATTTGAGAAACATGGAATATGAACTAGACCTCCAGGAAGAAGAGTGAGGGCTCTGAAAACAGATTTAAACGCCCATGAGGGCTGTCAATGCTAGAAAGAGCAGACATCACAGTCCATTATAGTTCTGATTTCATTTTCATAGGTTTCTCTAAAGAAACTTGATTCTTAAAATGGGAATTATTAGTTTTAAAGAAGCATTTGTTAATTCCTGGATCTCTGATGAAGTGCATGTAAAAAAGCACAACAAAGGATGCTGATTTTGAAGACTTAAAATTGACAACACACCCTTTCCATTTTGTTGTGAAAACTGTGGCCTTGCAGAGGGCTTTTACTCAGTTGCTAATGTCATCATCAGCACCATAGGGACACTGACAGTTTCAGCACCACCTCTGCCTCCTGAGTGACAGCATTCTACTAGTGTGATCCACTCTGACTTTCCCTAGCTATCCATTCTCTGCTGTGTGGTGGGGAGTCACTGTGCTCAGGCCATCTCAAAGGCTTAGTGTTACATTCTAGTTGCCTGATAGTAGAATATCTATGTAAATTAGTTACAAAATTCTTTGAGATTTGCTGGAGAACTTTTTCTTTTGATTTTCTTTCTTTTTTTTTTATTAGTTCAAATTAGGAACAAGCTTGTTTTACATGTCAATCCCTTCTCCCTCTCCCTCCCCTCCCCCCACTCTTACTTCCCCACCCCCAGCCTACCCTTCACCCCATCCACCCTCCACTCCCCAGGCAGTGTAGGGCCCTCTATGGGGGCTCCCCAAAGTCCACCACATTATCCTGGGCCCGACCTAGGCCCTCCCCCATGTGTCCAGGCCAAGAGTGCATCTCTTCACGTGGAATGGGCTCTCAGAGTCACTTCTCTCTCAGAGTCCACTACCAGGGGCCCCCTAGAGTGCAGAGGCCTCCTCATTTGTCTGAGAACTTTTTATTCACATAGTTATTGTTATTAAGATGGATTCAGAAGTACTTATTTTATACTTTGGGTTATAATTCAACACCATCCATTGTACTGTATATGTTTTGGTGCCCAGATTGCTCCAGATTTTGTCACTTGCTCTTTAATTGGTTACTGTGTCCCTTGGACAGACCCCATTGTTACCCCACTCGCATTTTTCCTGACTTTCACATACCACAGTGTGCTCCATGTTCATCTTGTAGGTTATCTGTGTCGGCCACCTGCTCCAGGGACCATGGTCCTCTTTGTTGGAGGATGACTTATGAAGCCGCACTGGGCTTTGATATTCTTTTTATACATAATATTTCATCAGTTCAGCTGCTTGTGGCAGGCATTTCTTTTCATTTATTATTATTATTATTATTAATTTTGCTTCTTATACTGTAATTTAACATGTCAAATTGTATTCCTTTTATATAAAAAGCTTGGGAATTTTATACATGAGTATTGCATTTATATCATTTTCACCTCTCTGCCCCCCCAAAGCCCCCTTGTCCCAACCACCCTGTTTCAAATTGTTGCCATCTTGTTGCTTAATTATTATTGTTACACATACTCACACATGTATATATGCACACACATAAGCACACATGCATGCACACACATACACACATGCATATGCATACACACACATACACACCTCTCTCTGAGATAAGTAAATCTTAGAAATTATACTTAGAAGATTTTTGTCTCACAAAGCTGAGACGAAAAGAAAAAAGTAAGCAAGACCTACATAATGACCATAGAAGTCAACATGCCAACATGGATGAGGAAAATCTCGCAGGCTCCCCCAACCCCGTCACCCCACATCCCCTCACAGATGAAGAGCTACAGGCAATCAATGGCTACTGAGGGAGGAAGAATCTGTGATCTCCAAGAATGAGCTTCCTGAGTATATGATCCCAGATGGTTAGCTCTAAACACACATACATGTTAGCAACATTAAATGGACTCAGTAGGCAAGGTGTACATGTGTGCATGTGTGTACTTGTGTGCATGTGTGTATGTGTGTGAAGTCTAGAGGGCACTCTCACATGTTAACCCTCAAAAACAATCTTAAGGTACCATGACTAAGGCAACCTATAGACAAAAACTTTTAATAAGAGTTTGTTGTTTCAGAGGGTGATTCCATAACCGTCATGGCAGGCACATGACAGCAGGCAGGCAGGCATTACCTTGGAGCAAGCTGAGATCTTATATACTTATCCACAAACATGAGGTAGAGAAAGCTAACTGGGAATGGTATGGGCATAGCCTACCCCAGTGACACACCTCCATTAATAAGGCCACACCTCCTATCCCTTCCCAAAGAGTTCCATCAACTGGGGGACTAATGAGCCTGTGGAGGCCATTCTCATTCATACCACCACAGCAGCTATCTACATTATTTTTTGAAACAGGGTCACTCACTGGCCTGGAGCTCATTGATCAGGCTAACCTGTTTGGTCATGGACCCCAGCGATCCTCTTATCTCCACCTTCACAGTGCCAGGATTATGGGTGTAGACCACAATGCCTGGCTTCTTTTTATGTAGTTCTGAGGCTCAAACTCTGATCTTCATGCTTGTGCTGCAAACACTTTAGATTCTACCCAGCTCAAGGGATCATTTCTGACCAGTAACTTACATAATATATCCCTGGCCAATCATCCTTGTAATGCAACATTTACAATATTCCTGAAGAGTAATTACTACATAGAATGATTTTTTTTTTCTGGGACAGGTAGAGGAATTTTAGTTTGTGGTGACTAACCCTTATGTTAGGGCTAATGGTAATCTTTACTTACTATAGCCCATCGTTTGCTAGAGACTCCTGTTCCTGAGCCAGATTCTCCTACACTCTGAAGAGACGATGCTCTTCTGCTTATCACAACTGGACCATATGGAGTGAGGGAAAAGATCACATCTGAGATGTCCTGGTTGGATTGGCAGAGAATGGGGGAAGCCTCCTTTGGGCCTTACCAAAGTCTGAGCTGTCTGGGTTTTATCTTCACTTTGCTTGTCTGGACTGAAACCTGGAGGTAGAGTCGCTTTGGGGAGGATGAAAGGAGACTCCAGGGCAGATGAGGCCTGCACTTGACTATGAATGCTGTTTCTATGCCATCTGGCCAATGCCAATTAGGAGAGGGTGGAGTGCAGAGAACAGATGGCATTTTAGAGATCACAGGGGCAAGGCTCCAAAGCTGGGAGTGTACAGCTGACTGGGCTGGGAGCAGTCCTGAGTTTCTGGCTCCCTGGTAGGATGAAAAGCATCAGAGCAGGTCCTTCTATCTCCTCCCAGGGAGGAAACTGAATGGCAAAGATGTAGCCTGGAGACCTTCATCACAGGTCAGGTAGAGTAGGTAACTGAGACCCTGCTCAGATAAATGAGTAGGGCTTGCAGGGCTATAGATGAGAGGAGAGCCTGGGTCGTCCAGAGAGTACTATCAGATCCAGGTCAGGCCTGACATTTTTCAACAGATACCCAAAGCCAAAGCATGCATTGGAGGTGCTTTTGTGACCATGCTGTGACACCAGCCTCCTTTCCCAGAACAGAAAATGGAGCAAGTCTAGCTGATAGCATCAAGGAGAGGTTAAAGAGACAGTTGCAAGTGAAATCCCTGAGATACTGTTGACTGGGACACTAAAACTTCTCTCTGTTTTCTTGTCTACTGAGTCTGTAGATTCAAACAGAGATTGGCACAGAGAAGGTGTTCAGTCATGCTTGAGTGAATGAACCACAGGCAGAAGGGTAGGACTAGAGACCAAA
The DNA here is from genome assembly GCF_003668045.3 of Cricetulus griseus. Lineage (NCBI taxonomy): Eukaryota > Metazoa > Chordata > Mammalia > Rodentia > Cricetidae > Cricetulus > Cricetulus griseus. The sequence goes on along the minus strand of NC_048595.1, from coordinate 82,172,975 downwards.
ACCTAATTTAGGAGGTTAGCTTTGGGGAGAAAGGCCCTTGCACTCCTTCTGTTCTTTTCCTTTTGCTTGTTCTCTAGACGTTTGTCTGAAGTCCCACTACTCTTCATGATACAAACTAGATGTTCTCTTGTATATTCATGAGCACAGACATGTGGCATGGAGGATGGTGATGGCGATGGTATGGGAGTAGTGGCTGCAGGCTCAAGGTTGAATAGCGTCTCATACCTGCTCAGCTTTCACAGAGGCTTCCTGTTTGCTTTTCTTATGGCTCAAATAACTCAACAGGTATTCATTTTGAATTCGACAAAGCAGATTCCATCTGAAACTCCTTTGCTAGGCTTTGGCATTTATTGGTTGGGATAGTTTTTAATTATTTTCCATCAGAATGTGATATAGAGCAGTGATCAGGCTGTGATCTCTGGGGTCAGTGTCTGCTTTCAAACCCCAGATCACATGGTTGTTAAGGGTGCAACTTCTGGGAAGTTAATCTCACTAAACCTTAGATTTCAGAAATTAAATATTTGATTTAATATTCATGCATGCATCTAGTATGTGTTTAGATCCACCCCACCCCACCATTCTTTCCCTCCAATTTCTCCTATTTAACCCCCCTTTACCTCTCAATTTCGTGTGCTGTCTCTTTTTTAATTTAATACCCACTGATTCTATTGAGTGTTACAGGTATGTGCATGGCTGGTAGACATTTTACTGAAGCATGCTAATCTCTCAGGGTCTGTATCACTGAAGAAAAATGACTCTCCCAGTAGTCATCAACTGTCAATAACTCCTCAGATAGAGGTGAGACTTCATGAGCCCCTCCCCAATCCATGCCAGAATTTTGGCTGGTTTGATCTAGCCAAAGTCTTGTGCATGTTGTCCCAGCCATTGTGAGCACATGCATGCACCTGTGCTGGCATGTCTGGCTCAGCTACTTAAGCCTCAGATTCTCGATTGAATTCTTTTTGTCTTATATATACTGCTCTACGTTGTCTTCCACTCTTTTCACCTATTTTCCAGTTCTCTCCTTTTCCCTTCCCTCTGTTCCTCCCTTCATCTGTCCCTCCCTATAGGTATCCTTCTTCCTTCTCCCCAGCCCCATTCTTGAAACAAGGTCTCATGTATATTAGGCTAGCTTTAAACTCAGCCTAGCCTAGGACAACCCCGTGCTTCTGATTTTCCAGCTTCTTCTTTTGGAGGGCTGGGACTATAGGCGTGCCCTACTATACTTTGTTTATGTGGTGTTAGCTTAGAACCCAGAGCTTTGTGCATGCTGGGCAAACACTTTATCAACAAAGCCACATCTCAGCCCTTATTTGTGTGTGTTCTATTGACCTGCCTTCTCTCATGCCCATTCTTCTGTCAACTCATGCAAAAATGTTTAATTCAAATAGATTTTCCACTCCTGGATCTACTTGCTTCCTTTTCACAGACGATCCTCTGTTGAAAACCCTCATCTTTTCAGTTGTTCTTTCATTTTCTTGAACATATTAAAACTGTCTCTTTGAGTCTTTACCCATAAACTCAGTATATGCATTGCCTTTGAATCGGTTGTCCATTTAAAATTTTTCTTCTGTGTCAGTTTTGATTAGGTGTTGGATGTGGAAATGGCAGAGATTGCATGATGTTACTTTCCTCTAAAGGGTATTGCTTTTTCTTCTGAAAGGACAGGTGGGTCACCTTGGCATCGTCAAAGCCTGACTTTATTCCTTATAAGAGCTTGTCCATGTCAAGGTTTCCTTTACTTCCAGTGCACAGCCTTTACCCTGAGGTAGTTCCTGCATCCTTTTGTCTAATGCGTGGTAATTTGGTCCCAGTAGTCAAGGTTGGGAGTACAACCACTGCCAAGTGCTGCCTGCTGTCTGCTGCTGCCGCCTACTGCTGTCAGAAGATGTGGAAGATATCAGTAGCTGAGGAGTGCTGTTAGCAGTTAAAGCCCAGAGTGATAGCCAGACCCATACCCCCAGGAACATAAAGCCATAAGCTTCTGGTTTCTAAAACCAGCAGTAATGTTGGCTTAGGGATTTATATGTAGTCTCATATTGTTCAGGATTTCAAAAACTGGCTAGTGTCTTGCTTCTTTGGTTTTAGGGAGCCTCCTTCCATCTGTGGGACTTCTATACCAAATGAAGCCATGGGAGCTTTTGCTTTGCATTTGAAGACCCTGGAATATCCTTGTAGACAGCACAGCTGTCTCAACACATGGCACATTTCTTATGGAAATTTTGTATACACCAAGACTGTCATAAGTTTCACATATCTATCTATCTATCTATCTATCTATCTATCTATCTATCTATCTATCTATCATCTGTCTATATCTATCTATACACATGACATATTCTTGAAATTAAGCCCTGCATTGTACCTTGTGACTCAATTTTCTCAATTGCACAATAAATTATGGCTTTCTTTACAGATCAATATACATGTTCTATCTTGTTTAAAAGACAGCTATTGGTATTCTCTCTCTCCACAGACATAATAATGTATGAACAGGGAAGAGAGAACCAAGTTTGTCCAAGTCTTGCTGGTTTTAGCTAGGTTGTTTTTCTTCTCCAACTTTATGTAAAGTGTTGATAATAATAATTTCATTCTTATAGTTTGTGTTGGGATGGGGTGAGATGCCAAACGGAAAGCCTCAACATAGCACATGGCATAGAAAGGTGTTTGTTGTTTTCCTCATGTTTAAAAAACTACATTTATTTATTTATTTATTTATTTATTTATTTATTTATTTATTTATGTGTGTATTCATATGCACACATGTTTATGCCATGGTCTGCATGTGAAGACTAGGGGACAACTTGTGGGAGTCAATACTCTCCATCTACCATGTGGGTCCTGGATATTAAACTCAGGTCCTTAAGCTTATTATCAAGTATGCTACCACCATCATGCTAGCCAGTTTCCTCATATATTTAATTTGTTCTTTTAATTTAGATCTTATCCACAAAACCAACTATATGACTTCTTCACCACTGGGTTTTCCACTGTGTAAGATGTGTGGATGGGCCTATAGCACATCCATTGGTTCATCAGATTTGTGCAGAGGGGAAGAAGTTTGAGATCTGTAGACTCCAAAAGTCCAGAAGTGACAGATAGTGGATGAAGTAGGCCCAGCTATGGGCATAATAATGGTGGTGACAGGTTACTTCCTTTTTGTGTGAAAGTTTGAAGAAGCAAGGGCTGGTGGACATCAGTGTGCTACCAAGACCACAGCTGACAGAGAACTGTATGAGGTGAGACTGCAGAGTAGGTGGGGAAATGCTACTCTGCCTGATGCTACCTTCCTACACACAGGAACCACTAACCATGAACGAAGGGCTGGCAATTTGTGTAGTGAAGATAAAGGAAGTTCAGGTCGGATTCTGCCTGCTGGGGAATTTGAGATAAACAGAAACGACTGTGGGTGATATCTCTTGGATTTCCTTCTACACTGGAAGTCGGAGCTCCAAAAGTACTATTGAGTAGAAGCAGCTCAGTGCTGGTCTTGGCAATTTGGCATCTTTGTGTCCCATTGATTTTATGGAGATCTGTTTTGCAAAGCTGTTACTAGGTGGCTGGAGAGAGGGCTCAGGGATTAAGAGCACTGGCTGTTCTTGCAGAGGACCATTCCAGAACCTACATGGCAGCACATAACTGTCTATAATCTCACTTCCAGGGCCCCTGACCCCCTTTTCTGGCCTCCAAGGACATTGAATACTAATATGGTGCACAAACATATACAAGATAAAATATTTATACACATAATTTAAAATCAATATATTATTTTTCTAAGAGTTGTGAAGAAAGGGACTGAGGAGATGACTAAGTTGATAAAGTACTTGTTGCAAAGTGTGAGGTCCTGAGTTCTATCCCTAGTACCTGTCAGGTCTAAAGGAAACTCCATTTCCCCAAATTCTGGAAGTTAGACAAAAGCTAGCATTCTCCAGGAACTGGTGAAGTAATTCTCTCCGACCAAAAACGTCATTTCCTTTATCATTGGCAGAAGGGACAAATGGCTGTGGTGCCCATTAGCATACCAAAGCTGGCCTCCAGGCTCCCTCAGTATCACAAACATCTGTTATACATTTCAGAGTTCATGTTGGCATCCTGGCTCTTCTTGTCTCCTTCCCTTCCCTAAACTTCTCAAGCTCATGGACTTCCCTTCCCCTCCTCCAGCTAGTCCTTCTTATAGCACTGCTATTTTATCTAGGTATTTCTCTTTTGACCACAATCTTTGTCTTCCTCTCTTGCTGTCCTTCCCTCTCTCTCTCACTATCTATCTACTCTGTTCCTATCATCCTGGTTAGGTCCAGCCTTCTGGCCATGTTCAGTCTACTACATTCTCTCTACACTCTGGACTATTATAGATGCCTCTGGCTGTTCTCTCCCTTATTCCCTACAATAAAAAATCTTCTTCTTAACCATACCATGGACCAATTACATCTCAGTTTATACAGTACCCATGTATAAAAAGCCAGTATGGTGGCACATTTTTGTGATCCTAGCATTGGAAAAGTGAAAATAAGTGGATCCTTAGAGCTTAATGACCAGCTGGCCTAGACTAAGTGGTTAGTTTTTGGCCAAGTGACAGACTGTGTTTCAAAACACAAGATGGATGCCTTTTGAAGAACCACACTCAAGATTGATCTTCACCTTCTTCATGGATGTGTACAAATATCTACTCCCTACAACATGCCACCTATAACAATTGTGAAGAGGGCTCTCTCTTAGCTGTGCTTCTTCCTTATTTTATGACCCTTCACCTCATAGGCCACCTGTATCTTTATTTATGTAATTAAGGGTTGTTAGCAGTATTGCAAGGTAGGAACAATGGTACATGAATAACATGGGTTTTGGGGAGCCTCTGGTGGTGGATTAGTATTTTTCCCCGGTGCAAGAAGGGACTTTGAGAGCCCATCCCATATGAAGGGTCTCTGGTCCTGGACACATGGGGAAGGGCCCAGGACCAGCATAGGAAGACTTGGTGGACTTTGCAGAGCCCCTGTTGAGGGTCCTACCCTGCCTGGGGAGTGGTGGGTGGATGGGGTGGGGGGTGGGCTGGGGGTGGGGAGGAAGTTTGGGGGTGAGGGGAGGGAGAGGGAGAAGGGACTTGAAATAAGCTTGTTCCCTAACTAGAACTAATAATAATAAAAAAATAAAATCCAAAAAATTATTACTTTTATTTTTGAGTTTATAATACAATTACATCATTTCCCCCTTTTCTTTCCATCCTCCAAACTCTTCCAAATACACTTCTTTGCTCTCTTTCATATTCAAGGCCTCTATTTTCACTAATTGTTGTTATATACATATATAAATACACACATGTACACACACACACACACACACACACACACACACACACATATATATATATATATATATATATATATATATATAAATACCTAAATGCATAGATACATCCTGCAGTCTGTATGATGTTGCTTGTGTATGTTTTCAGGGCTGACCATTTGGATGGGTAACCAATTGGTGTGATCTTCCCTGGGGAAGATTGTTTCTCTTGCTCTCAGCATTCCTTAGCTGCTTGTAGTTCTTTGTGTACATCTGAGGCCTCATACACTTTCTCCCTTCTACTTTAGCATACCTACTATTGCCCTTGTTCAACTTACATAGCAGAATACTAAGCAAACTTTCTTTCCTTCGGGGGATTTATAGCTCTGGGAGTGGTTCTACCATGCAATCAATAGCTGAAGTCAAAACCTACATCACTTTTACATTTTTTCCTTGTAGCCTTTACATTCTATCATTTACCAATATGCATTTAAATATTTCTAATCTTTCTCCATGTCTTCATCATTCTGTCAATGCTTTAGTCCAGGCCATTGTTACCTCATCCTTGCCACATTTTAGTAGCTCACAGATCTCTCCAAATCAAACCTGGCTCCTGTGTATAGCCAGAACAATCTTTCCAAATTGGAAATCATACACAGCTCTTCTCTTTTGAGAATCTAGAGAAAACCCAAATTCATTCAGATGCTATGATGGTATATCTTGTGTCAGGAGTCACCAACCTCTTCAAGCTCATCTGCCTTGTGTGCTTTGCTTTTTTGCTCATCTCTAGATCACTTCTCCAGTTTCTGAGACACACTGCCCACTCCTGAACCTCCAGGTATCTGCCAGGATAACTCCTACTCCATTTTGGAGTGTCCTTTCTGCATGAAAACTTGCTTTAGAGTACTTTCTTCCATTTTGGGGAGGGTTAGCATGATTGATCTCCAGTTAGGCTCTATTCCCATAACAAAAGTTCCATCCCCATATTCAAGAACATGCCTCTGTAGGCCAGCTCAAGGGAGCAGCATAAGTTCACAACCATAATTAAGTACTTTTTTGCCATTAAGTTCCCTGGGCTTTTATCAGGAAAAGCATAATTCCGACAGGTGGGCAAGATGTACCTGGATACTATTTTAAAAGAACAGCACTGGTGTAGCTAAGAAATAATTCTGATAATATCTTTGCTCTGTAAATTTCCCACCTGTCTAAGTGGCCAGACTTGCAGTCTCCTGTGGCTACTTAAATTGTTCAAGTGTACCTAGGGCTGGGACCTGAGAGAGATTTAAGCGCAACAATGTACAAGTTATGTGTAAGCCTGAAGTCTCTATGAGTTAGCAGAAATTTCTATTCGTGGATGGTTCCTCTTTGGGCATTAGCCAGAACCGGACACATCCTATCATTAAAGAGCTTTTTCTTTATTTTTCCCTGAGTGGGTGGAGTGAGTTCTTGCTGGGAGATACTTTCTCTGCCTCATCACTAATTGGGATTTGTGGGTTACTGAAAAAGGGGAAGAGCACAGGAAGTTGGGAGGGAGGTATCTTGGGAGGGACCCAGGATGCGTTGGAGGGGGGATTCAGGAGCAGTTGTGGGGAAACGGTAGGTAGGGTGGGGTAGATACGATCACATTTCACTATATGCATGTGTGGAATTTTCAAAGATTGAAAGTAAATAAGTTGAAGTGAGTTTAACAATATATAGCTTCTTGTCAGAACGAGGTCCTAGTTGATATAAGGACAGAAAACAATGTAAAAATTTTTGGAATCAAAATGAGGTTGAAAGTGTCACACCTTGATGAAACACAGCCTGGGAAGGCCACAAAGGGAGGGTCCCCATACCCCATTGCCTGATAAACAGGAATTATCACAAAAGTGCTGAGATTCCAGCCTTGCACAAAGATACTTCTATAAGCATCCCTGCCCAGGCATTTCCTGTACTCATTTGGCCTCAGGCCACCTTAACTATTGATCCTGGCAGTCAGGGATAACTGTTTCAAAACAACTTACATAATTCTTTTTGGGTTTTCTTTAAAAATCTTGGTTTTCCCTTGCTTTCTTGAATACACCCATCATGCACTGTGGCAGGGATGCTGCCCACTGCAGTTGAGGGACTAGTAGCGAGTCAGATCCTTGACAGTGAGACAGGTGGGGGAAAGAGCCATAAATAGATAATAAAGATAATAGACTTCTGGCTTCTTCACTCTCCTGACCTGATACAAAGGCTTCGTGACTTTTTCTTCTCCCAGCATTCCCCTTTGCCCTAGGAATAGGCCCAGCTGGTCAGCTAAGTACAAGGCTGGACCAAGAAACATTCACTCAGAACTTCCCTCTCTTTGTTTAAACCAGTCAACCCTAAATTAGGGGAAGAAGACTCCCTTTCCAGTCCATCAAAGACACGTAAAACCAAAGTCTTCCAGGGGAGACTGGACATCCCTTTTGAAGTAGCCACTCTGCTTTGTGTAGGGTCTTTTTCACTGTGTGTCTGCACTTCACCTTTAATAAATAATAATCCTCACCTGTTGATTCTGCCTGCTGTGTCAGGGAATTTCCCCGCTGCTAACTGTTGTGTTTGAGATTCTTCTCCCCATCTATGTCTATTTTAATTCTTTGATTGGCAGAGAAAAGGAACGCAATCCATACCCCTAAATGGTAACACAATTCCATTCTGGTCTAGATTCTTCTGCTGTTATTTTGTATGACACTGCTTAACATCCCACAGAGCATTCAGAACAAACTAAGTACTTATTAGCTCTTTGTGAATGAAACAGGTAAGTTCAAATCAGAGTTGTTTTTTTTTTTTTTTTTTTGACACTGAAAGTTGTTAGGTGTGGCGGGATTGTAGTAGACAGAATACCATTCTGTGTTAATAGATTCTGCCAAACTCCATGAAGGAAGGCTGAGTTCTAGGCCAAAGACTTCCCATGCGGTGGTTTTACCTGGGAGTAGAGGGGAAGCTGAGAGGAGTCTTGAGAGAGGAAGACCAATTCTGTGGACCATCAATTTTCCTTCTTCCCGTCCTTGGGGAGGAGCATTTTCTAACCCTCTCCAAAAAATGCTGGAGGAAGCTGATTATCCCCTTTGGAAGTTTTGAATACTTGAAATTGTGGAACTTCCAAGACCGTGGAACTCATGGTGTTGCTTGTGAGAAAGGAGTAAATGAGAGCTGGTAAGACTAAGGGGGTCAGCAAGCTGGGTCCACAGTGAAATGCTAGGTATGTGTGTGCAGGTCTCCCTTCTAGGGAGTGGAGCTCACTCCTTGGCCTTTGGACTTTTTAGTGCTTCTTCTAAGCCAATAACAAATATGGGGAGGGGGCTTTTGTAGGCTGCATAATGAACCAGACAGACATTGAGGGGTTGAGAGAATGGGGGTGGGGCGGTCAAGCCTCACGAGGATCTACCACAGTAGAGGACCTGGACAGGAGAGTGTGGTTCCCAAAGAGCAGTTTTAAGGAATCACACTGTGTTTTTTTATTTGATCCCTAGAGGGAAATAACCAGTTTTCAAGAGGTTGAACATCACAGAAACCTGATCCTGGATAGCTCAGCTTGTTCTTCACAGTTTTGTTCACAGGACAGGAGTTCTGAGCAACAAGGAGAACAGTCACATTCTATACTGATCGTGGTTTTTTCTCTTTTCTTCCCACTCTAGCAGCAGAGGAGACTGTGCAAGAAGAGTGATGGGCCAATGGGCACTAGATGTCCAACACTCTCTGCTCTAGTCTGCAGAAACCACAGCACAATGGGGCTGAGGGCAAGGGGACAGGAGGGAGTTCATGAGACAGAAATTGAAAAAATGGACTAAACTGTCATAACAGACACGAGGCTATTTTCACATTTAAGGTATCTAAGGAGTAGATCCAGACTGTGACATGTTTAAAGGGGCCTGTTACTTAGCAAGGGAAGTCTGGGCTGAGGATGAAAGCAGCAGGATTTGGTATGTGGTGTTTTGTAGTCTTTCTAACAGCTGTATGGAATATCTGTGATCTTCAGTTCCAAGTGAGGAGGGAGAAAGGCATCTAAGTGACTTGCTAAAGTTTGCCCAGCTGAAACCTGGATTGTTACATTACAGTGTGGCAGCAACACAGACCTGAGAAAGCGCAGGAGGGAGGTGGCATTGCTGGTACTGGAGAAGAGTGAATTTACAGACAGTTCCTGGAGGAACTGACACCTGAACTGGGGCTTGAATGGCAGGCAGGAATTTCCCACGGAGGGGCTGGGTGGCTTAAGGACCTTCTGAGAGAGCAGAGGGGACAGGCCCAGGCTTGATGATAAGGGAAATGAATCGTGTTCACAGAACTGCACTGCACCCTTTGCAGCCAGAACTTCTGGCATTGCTGCTGCAGTTTTTCTCTGACAGGCGAGCTCCTAAGTAGACGACCTGTAGTAATGCACGGCAGTGCCATCCCCCCATGTCTCTTGCCTGACCTAGGTCCTCGCTTAAAATAGTTCCCATCAGACTTTTGAAAAATATCATCTTAACATCTGTTTTTGAATGCTGATCAAGTTTAAATGTTTTCTACGTATTTATTGGCTTTTTACTTTCTGATTTTGTCTATTTACTCTGTGTCCATTTTCTCCTGAGATGTTTGATTTTTATCTTCTTGGTTTGTCAAAATACCTTAATAGCAAATTTGTTAACAGTTTTCCTAGTATTTTGATTTTCTAAAAGAAAAATTTGCATTCAAGGTTGGAGAGGTGGCTCAGCAGTTAAGAGATTGCACTGTTCTTGCAAGGGGCCAGAGTTTGGTTCCCAGCACTCACATGGGGGATTGGAGGCTCATAGCCACCTGTAACTCCAGCACCAGGGATCTGTCACCTCTAGACAATTCAGATACCTGTACTCTTGTGCACATACATACATAGGAACACGTTCATACACATAATTAAACATAAAAGTAAATCTAAAAGAAAACGTTATTCTTTGTTTATGTAATCTCAAGACATTCATTTTATAGTGTTTCATTTCTACCATCAGCAGTCTTATGGAGAACTCAATTTTTGTGCAAATTTTTGTGTGTTGTGTATGTGTGTGTGTGTGGGGGGATGTTGAGCACTCCCGCACTCCCATGTGGTTGGGTATCCTACTTTATTACATTCCACTTCATGCTCATGAGACAAGGTTCCTCACGGCATCTGGAGTGAGGCTGACAAACAGAAAGCTCAAGGGATTGTTCTGTTCTCCCTGCTCTCAGTCATGGGGTTAGTATGTTGCCATAGTCAGCTTTTTACTTGGGTCCTTGGGATTTGAACTCAGGTCCTCCTGCTTGTGCAACGAATGTTCTTATCCACTGAACCATTTCTTTGGACCCCATATGTTACATTTTCTCCAACATAATATTTTTATTGATTGTTTGGGAATTTCACATCATGCTGCCCCATATACCCATTTCCCAGTCCTCCCAGGTCTGCCCCCTGCCTTGTGACCTCCACTCCTGAAGAAGAAGAAAGAAGAGGAGGAGGAGAAGAGGGAGGAGGAGGAGGAGGAGGAGGAGGAGAAGGGGGAGGAGGAGGAGGAGAGGAGGGAGGAGGAGGAGGAGGAGGAGGAGGAGGAGGAGAAGAAGAAGAAGAAGAAGAAGAAGAAGAAGAAGAAGAAGAAGAAGAAGAAGAAGAAGAAGAAGAAGAAGAAGAAGAAGTTCATTTTGTGTTGTCCATGTACTAACTGGAGCATGGCCAACTTCTAGTGGCCAGCCGCTTAAAGAAAACTGAGTCCTTCCCCACACGCACCTGAAGCTGTCAGTTGTGGAGAGCTACAAGAGTTAGCTTGATGGCTTTCTGTCTAGGCTGTTACTTTTTCTTGGGGGGTTGAGTAGGATGGGGTAGGTGTTGTCACAGAAGTCTTCTATGTCTCACTTTCTCAACTGTGAGTCTGCAATCATCGAGACCACTGCAAAATTATCTTCCTTGCCCTTTGCATTAGTGGGTGCACAGATCATGGACTTCCATTAGGTTTCTGGTGACAACATAGTGTCCGGTGGCAGTACAGACCACAGACATCAACATGGCCCTCTGCTGCAGCAATGGCCACGTACACAATCATAGCTCTTGATGGCAGCACAGGCTAAGGACATCACCATGGCTTCTGGGGCAACATGGGCCATGAACACCAATATGGTCTCTGGCAGCAGCCTCAGCCCATGGCTTTAACATGGCTTCAGGCTCAGCACAGACCACAGATATTCACATGGTCTTTGTTGGTAACTCAGGCTATAGACATCAACAAAACTCCTGGCTGCAGCAGGACCATGGACCCCAACATGACCCTCACGGTAGCATGAACCACAGAAATCAACATGGCTTCAAGCGGCAGCACAGACTACAGAAATCCTCATTAATTCCTATGCTCTTATAGTGCTCTAACTCTTTTGATTTTTTAAAAGGCCACTTAATTATTATTTCACATTTCTTAATTTTGGTAGATTTGTAAATTGGAGGTTAGGCTTAGTAAAGTCAGGGATTTCCTTTTTTTTTTTTTTTTAGCTTGAGTGCATGCATCTATGACTCATCTGAGAGTTCTCTTCTGTCTGAGTCACTTAGGATTCTCCTTTCATTGAACTCCCAACCAGGCAACAGTTCTGTGGAAGCTTAAAGCTGACCACACATTTTTTTTGCTAACCTCCTGTTATTGGAAGGAGCACTCTATGTCTGCACCCCTTGGTCCTAGGCTTAGTTTCATCAGTAGGTCTCAGTAGATACAGAACTTTGACTTCTGAGACTATCCAGAAGGATTCCTGCAGCCTCTGCCTAGGTATCATAGTCCTCCTTGGGACATTTTTTTTTCAAACCACATGGGGAGCTCATATAGAAAAACTCTGGCTAGCAGAGTAACCTGAGCATCATCCAACAGTCAGCATAAAATTCTAGGCATTGTGGGGGTCATGTCAGCTAGTTCAGCTTGGTAAATTCCAGATGACCATCCCAGTTCCCAACCCAGTACCACATAGAACAAGGTCTGTGGAATCTTGGGAGATGATAAACTATACTTGATGGTTTATTACTCAATGACTACCAAATTGAGATTGTCTATCAGGTGTGCCAGTTTTCTTCACATTGTCAAATCCTTGTCTCTTCTTGAGTCCCATTTATGTGGCCTGCTAGAAGCGTCACCTCTTAGAACACTTCTTTCCCTAAATATATCAGCCACAGTCTCATCTCCTCTTACCTAAAATGAGACCAATCTTAAGAGATTTGCTTATTTCTTGAATTTTTGTTTGTCTTTTCCTCAGTTTTGTGTAATTTTTTGTTTGCTTTTTCTTCTATTTCTTTAAGGGATTTTCCTAACGCTGTCCTTCCTTCCAGTCTTGCAGCTCTAGTCTTCATCCTGCTTGCATATTGATCTTTGAAAATATAGTACAGGTCCTGTCACTGCCTTGCTTAGTTATAATGACTGTGGGCTGCGACCCAGCTCTTCTTCATACAGAGTCCCATTTGATTTGGCTCTTTTTGGCCCTCACATCCTATCTGCTACATTGGAGCTCTGATTCCTGTCTCTGATTCTTGAGCTTTTTGTTTACTCACTGAGCTTACTCTTGATTCACACATAAAACCCTTCCCCTTTGCTTACTCACCCTGTATTTGTCTCGCTTGACCATCTATTTGTAATTGGTTTCTCTCTGCTCATACAATCATGTGGCATCTCAACACTGAATTTCCATTCTTTAGTAGTGGTTGGGTCTTTGCCTGTTTCTTTCACTAAAATACCATCTCCATAAGTCCACAGACCTTATCTATCTTGCTTACTATGATGCGTCTAACACTGAAAAACACTGGGTATGCTGAACACATTTCACAGATAATCACCAACCCATCTCTGAATTCTTTTTTTTAAATTTATTTTTTAAAATTAGTCACAAGCTTGCTTCACATGTCAATCTCAGCTCCCTCTCCTTCCCTTCCTCCCCCATCCCAACCAACCCCCACCCAAGTGCTCCCCTCATCCCCCCTCTGCTCCCCAGGGAGGGTGAGTCTCTCCATGGAGGATCTCCAATGTCTTTCATATCATCCTAGGCAGGGCCTAGACCCTCCCCATGTGTCCAGACTGAGAGAGCATCTTTTCATGTGGAATGGGCTCCCAAAGTCCATTTGTGTGCCAGGGATAAATACTGGTCTACTACCCGAGGCCCCATAGATTGTTGAGGCCTCCTCACTGACATTCAAGGGGTCTGGATTAGTTCCATGTTAGCCTCTCAGCCACCAGTCTGGGGTCCATGAGCTCCCCCTTGTTCAGGTCAGCTGTTTCTGTGGGTTTCCCCAGCTCGGTCATGATTCCATTGCTCATCACTCATCCCTCTCTGCAATTCGTTTCCAGGAGCTCAGTTCAGTGTTTAGCTGTGGGTGTCTGCCTGTGCTTCCATCAATCATTGGATGAAGACTCTAGGATGGCATATAAGGTAGTCATCAATCTCATTATCGAGGAAGGGTATTTAAGATAGCCTCTCCACTATTGCTTAGATTGCCAGTTGGTGTCATCCTTGTAGATCTCTAGAAACCTCCCTAGTGCCAGAATTCTCTTTAAAACTATAATGGCTCCCTCTATTATGATATCTCTTATCTTGCTCTCCTCTATCCTTCCCCTGACTCAACCTTCCTGCTCCCCCATGTCCTCCTCTCCCCTCCTCTTCTCCCCCTCTCTTACTCCCATCTCCCTCTCCCCTTCCCCATGCTCCCAATTTGCTCAGGAAGTCCTGTAAGTTTTCCCTTCTCCTGGGTACCACCATCCAGAGATAAACAAAATGTGATGTAAATGGAAAACACAGTGAGCCACCATGGTGGGAAGCTAGCTAGCAGAGAGAAGTCTTATAGAATATCCATCTTGCCTTTCTGTTTAGTGCCTATTTCACTTACCTAGACAAAGGCGAAGTTCAGGATCCAGAGTCTAGCTCTACCCTCAGTTTGGACTTAACTGGCATCACTGCTCTATGCCTGCCCCTCTAGAAAACTCATCTCCTTTAAATAGCCAGCTTCCCTCCCTGTTTCTGTGTGTTTCACACTATTCCCACGGCTGGAAAGCCTGGTGTTATTTTGGATTTCAAGATCCGCCCTATGCCCTACTTCAACAGGGTCACACCCCTTTATTTAGCTCCAATTACAAGTTAGCCATGTTTAATTATGAGCTTTCAGGAGGCCCGCTCGGTAGTAGGTAGGGCAGGCACCACACCTGTCATTCATCTTAGGGGTGAGTGAAGAAACTCTGTCTCTAGATGAGTGGAGTAAATTGGGGGAAGCTGCACTGGGGTAAGGAAAACTGGAATTTCTCCCCCCTGGTCCTTCAATAGAACAGCTCTGCTTTATCTAGCATTGGATCTTGGTATCTGAAAATCCCTTTCTTTGGGGATCGGGAGAGCCATTCATGGACATCATGGTCATTTATGTCTCCAGTTGGACTGCTAGTTGTTTATTTCCTCAAGATCTGCCTTATTGATTTTGTGTTCTTAGGGAGTTCCATGGTATATTGGAACCCCATCTATTGCCTACTGCCCACTCAATTTTAAAAGCTGTTCATATTTCATTGTTTATCAAAGTGCTGGAGTTGAATCCAAGGTTTGATATATGTCAGGCAAGTGCTGTACCATGGAGCTATACCCCGCCCTGACGTTTCATTTAAGTAAAAGGCTCTGCTATTAACATATTGAAACTCCAGCTGTGCAACCCATGGTCTTTTGTACTGTAGTAAAATGCTGAACTAGCATTATGCAATATGCATATGTAATATGTCTTGGAGAGAATGTGAGGCTTACAGTGTAATTATTGCTTTTTGAAGTTCTAGGAGCAGGGGATTCATCACCTTGCTCCATAAATACAAACCTGATGACAGCTATTTCACTAGAAATATGGATCTGCTGAATTAAATTCAACTGCTTCAGATAAAAAAAGAATGTTATCCAGTGCCTCGTGTGTGTGTGTGTGTGTGTGTGTGTGTGTGTGTGTGTGTGTGT
Source organism: Cricetulus griseus (assembly GCF_003668045.3). Classification (NCBI taxonomy): domain Eukaryota; kingdom Metazoa; phylum Chordata; class Mammalia; order Rodentia; family Cricetidae; genus Cricetulus; species Cricetulus griseus. The sequence goes on along the minus strand of NC_048595.1, from coordinate 82,157,771 downwards.
GTTTGTGTGTGTGTGTATGTATGCAGGCCACAGGTTGATGTTTGATGCTGTCCTCAATTGCTCTCCACATTATTTATTTATTTGCTTATTTACTTACGTATTTATTTATTTATGCAAAGTCTCCCCCTGAATCTAAAGCTTGCTGATTCAGCTCAACTGGCTGGCCAATGAGCCGTGAAACCCTCCTTTATTTTCCTCCCTAGCACTGGTTTCCAGGTGTTCTGCTTTTTTTTTTCTGGGGAACAATCTCAAGGTCCTCACATGCAGCCACAGCAAGCACTTTACTAACAGAATCACTTACCCATACATTTTATTTTTTAAATCTCAGCTTAAGGCTCTTGAATCAGTATGAAGGGAAAGTTTTTCCTTCCTTCCTTCCTTCCTTCCTTCCTTCCTTCCTTCCTTCCTTTTCTTCCTTCCTTCCTATCTTTGCTCCTTCCTTCCTTTAGTTTTTCTTTCTTTCTTTCTTTCTTTCTTTCTTTCTTTCTTTCTTTCTTTCTTTCTTTCTTTCTTTTTTTTTTTGAGGCAGGGTTTCTCTGTGCAGCCTTGGCTGTCCAGTAACTCACTCTGTAGACCAGCCTGGCCTCGAACTCATAGATTCACCCGTCTCTGCCTCCTGAGTGCTTGTATTAAAGGCCTGTGCCACCACTGCCCAGCTTGGGAAACAGTCTTAATTGCCAATCCCTTGTTAAAATGCCCTGATGAGCTCAAGAAGAGAATTTTCCTGCCACCCACAGAGGTCCCATGGGCTTGATAGTATTTTAGGTCAATGAATTCAGCTCAGTTGACCAGTCAATATTTATCTCGTGTTTATCTTATGCTAGTAGAATTTCATACGAATCATGCCAAGCCACTCATGGCACAGGCAGGGTCTCCACTCTCCAGAGCTTGCATTCTTGGGGAACTCAAGGGGAGAGATAGGTCTCTGAGAACATGGTAAGTCTCTTCTGCTCTCAGGGCCCATGCACTTGTTCTCTCTGCTGAGAAAGCCCTCCTCCCTGATCTTTGAATGGATGGTTACTTCCTTTTCTTTCAGATTGTCTTATCATTTCCCCAGATCACTGGCTCCTTTGATCAAATGATTTTTATGAATCTCTTAGTTGTTTGCTTCATTGAACCAGAACATGAAGGATGAGACTTTGACTTCCTTGTTTTCTGTCAACAGTCCTAGTACCTAGAGTAGAGTTGGGCTCAATAAACCACAAATAAATGAGTGAATCCAATTTTGCATGTTCAGAATGTTATTTCCCTCTAGTATGCAAACATGATCTGCATGAGACTTTAGACAGAATTTTAAAATAGGAATCAAGTTAAAATGAAATTCCCTAACTGAGGCAGTAGTAGAGTGCTGCACATCCTGTTAGGACAGCATCCTTTCCTGGTTCATAGTGAGCAAGAAAGCTAGCCCACTAGCTTCTCAAGAACAAGGATCCTATCTATTCTATGTACTGCTGGGTCTCAGAACCTTAAAACCTGGCATGCAATATGCATCTAAAATTATCTGAATAAATGCATTAGGATTAGTTTGAATAAGAATGGTCTCTATAGGCTCATATATTAGAATTCTTAGTCACCAGGGAGTGCCAGGCCCAGGCTCTCCCTCTCTCTGCCTGCAGATCACAGTGTAGCTCCCAGCTACAGCTACAGTGTCATGTGTGCCACCATGTTCCCTGACATGATGAGAATGGACTAAACCTCTGATACAGCAAGAAATGCCCCAGTTAAATGTTTTGTTTATAAGAGTTGTCTTGGTCATGGTGTCTCTTTATAGCAATTGGGCAGTGACTAATACAGACGTTTTCATTTGGATTAGGCCTGTCATTGTTCCACAGTCACGAATGAGCCTCTAGAAATGAGAGCAGAGGCACAGGTGAGCCTTAGATATTGAATGACTTTTTTTTTTTCCCATCAGCACTGCAAGAGCAGACATGTGACCCGAAAGTCCAGCCCTTGCATTTGGATGGGCCAGTTGCTATGCCCCAACTATGGGTTTCCACTGTCCTTTTTAATAGAGCAAATGGACTAAGGGGTGAATGCATATGTGTGATTATGCATGGGGTGAACATTGCATCTAGAGTGTGTGCCTGAGAATGAATGTGGATGTTCACATTGTATGTCTGCAGTTAGAACAGGAGAAGGGGAAGGCCGAGAACAAACACAGTCAAATAACTATGAACACATTTGCTGAGGTCCCATTTTGTTTCAGGAGCTGGGGGGTTAATACTGATTTCACTAAGCTAGCATCTTTGGCTAGAGCTGCACCTGGCAGCTTATCTCACTCTCTCCAGGATTCTTGTTTTACCCTTGCAGGAAAATGTAAATTAGCTTAACTTGTTTTGATGGTCTTCAGTCCACATGACAGATTTTACAAGCAGAATAGTGCTCCCATTAGCAAAAAAGAATATAGTACAGAGAGAAGGGGGTGAAAGCATTAGATAGTGTTCAGTGCACGGGACTAGAACTCCAGGTTAAAGACAATAATGGATGCCACCCATGGATCCCCTGGAGTGTACTAGGAAGTTCACATGCGGAACTTATTTGCTGCTCAGAGTAATGCAGACTGAGGATCCTTATCTTCAGGGTAATGATCCTTATCTTCATCTTAACATGCCAAGGTCAGAGCCCCAGAGCCCGGAGCACCTGCCCATGGCTGTGCAACTGATGTAAGGTAGTGCCTCTGAACCATTGTCAAGAAAGAGATGGAGAGCAGGACCCTAGATGTTTGACTTCAGCCCTTGATTTTCTAAGGGCTGCATTCTTGAGCTTTTCTTTAGCTTTTCCCTCATAGAGGGCTTTCATTTGGAAAGATGTCAGTTGCTTTGCTTTTAATGGATCGGAATAAGCCTTTTCCTTGGAGACCATTCCTCCCACATTTTCCCTGACAGTTTGGTATAGGAGTTGTCTGTGAGTCAGCACTTGGAACATTGAGGTATCAGCTACACTGAGTTCTCTGGCTGACTGGAGATCTCCACTGTCTATAACTGGAGACACACCCTGGCTCATATGCTGGGCAGTTGTCCAAAGGTCACATGGTGGAAAGTTTTGGGCTAACAACTCGGAACACATAGTTGCTCTCTGTTTTACAACAGGTTCTGGGAACACAGTTTCCTTGTCTGTGTGGAGTTGGAAAATTGCACATGCTCAGGAACTCAAAGGTACGTGAGCACCAGCTCTCCATTCAAGAGAAGGCTTAGGTCACTTAGCAACTCCTAGCTTTGTTGGTGTTTGTTCCTGGGTGTTGTTGGAAGGCTGAGCTCTCAAATCCTATTACTACACTGTGGCTGTTGAGCTCCTGCCCATTCATCTGACTTACTGAGTATTTGCTATTATAGGCCATCATCAAACTAGGAACAAGCAATAGGACTCATTTCTTGCCATCCTGGAACTCATATTCTAATTGGGTGACAAACACAGGCCCAACATTTTTTTTTTTATTACTGTAGTACTATACAAAATGATGGGGAGCATTATAGTCTAGATAATCTTCCTTCCTTTCTTCCCTTCTTCCTTCCTTCCTTCCTTCCTTCCTTCCTTCCTTCGTTACTTCCTTCCTTCCTTCCTTCCTTCCTTCCTTCCTTCCTTCCTTCCTTCCTTCCTTCCTTCCTTATCTTCTTGCAGGTGTGCTTGTGTATATTGAACTTAGGGTGTCATGCTTGTGAGGCAAGCACTCTTGAGTTCTAGACCCATATGTTAAAGGACTGGCCACCAAACTTCGGCCCCACTGGGAGATGGTGAAACCTTTAAGTATAAGGCTGCATGGAAGGAGTTAGGCCATTAGGGGCATATCCTTCAAGGGGTTATCGGAACCCAGGCCTTTCCTTCTTTCTTTGCTTGTAGTTGCTATGGGTCAGACAGTTTCCCTCAGCTACACACTTCTGTCACTATGAGGCACTGTGCTTAAAGCAACCAGGTCATGTGACTATGGACCAAAACCTTTGGAACCATGAACCAAACTAAGTTTTCCTTAAGGTGTTTGTCTCAGAGGTTTTGTCATAACAATGAAATATTTAACAGAAGGAGGTGTTTATGAAAGCTCAGTGTTTCCTAACTTGGTGAAGGAGGGGAAGGAAGGGTAGACAATGCTGAAAATAGCATCTCACTTGAGACCTCAATTAAGAGGAGGAGTAAGTGAATTAAGAGTGTAAGTGAAGAAGAGTGTGTGTGTGTGTGTGTGTGTGTGTGTGAGAGAGAGAGAGAGAGAGAGAGAGAGAGAGAGAGAGAGAGAGAGAGAGAGAGAGAGAGAGAGAAAGAGAGAGAGAGAGCCACATTCCTCACAGGTTTTCAGTGCAGAAAGGTTCTTAGTGTCCTGTCCCCATCCCAGGCTCTCTCTTGCCCAGAGGAGACAATTGTTCTGATTTCTGCTCTTGCAGACTATCTTGGTATACTCTAGAAGCTCACATGAATGAGCTCAAGCAGCCCACACTGTTCTGAGTCTGTGGGTTCACTCCACACAGTGTTTCCAAGATTGGTACATATGGTCACATGCAGCTCATTATCCTGCTATATTAATACATTGAAGTTTAGACATTTGAGCTCTTTCCATATTTTGACTACCTTAAATAAATCTTTTCCATTCATTCTTTTGAGAACATGTTCCAAATTTTTCCTATAGAATAAACATGTGGATATAGAATTGCTAGGTCCTAGGCAGTTATACAAGTGAAACTTATCATAGGTATGTACTATGGCTGAACCATTTTACATACTATACAGCCATGTATGAAGGTTCCAACTGCCTCACATCCTTCCACTGGGCAATATCCATGCTTTCACTCTTATGCCAGTGGTTCTCAACCCTCCTAATGCTGTGACCCTTTAATATAGTTCCTCATGTTGTGGTGACCCCGAACCTAAAATTATGTCATTGCTGCTTTATAACTGTAATTTGCTAGTTTTGAATTATAATGTAAATATCTGATATATAATACGGGGTCACGACCCACAGATTGAGAATCATTTCTCCATGCTATTCTAGCACATCCTATAGCTTCTTTTCCATTATCCCAATGACTGATGTGTTTAGGCACATTTTCATACCTTCAAAGTTATTTCCATATCCTTCTTGGTGAAATCTTTGTTACGATAAATCTTTCTGCCAAAGCCACCTGAGCCCCACCACCATCACGTGTGAGCTTTATGACAGCCGCCTGCCCGAGTTAGGCCCAAATGAATACACAGAAACTTGTATTAGGTACAATGCTGCTTCGCCAATGACTAGGATTCTCATCTGTTTGCTCAGTCTTAACTATCATAAACCTATATATTTTATAAGACTTATCTTATCGGATGCCTTATTGGCGTCCCTCCTTGCCGGTGGATCACATCGTGCCGCTGGAGCAGGAGTGGAGACACACTTCCTGTTTCCTCGCTTAGATATGAGTCTCCTTGCCATGTCACTTCCTGCCTGGATCATCACTTCTCTACTACATTTCCCAGAATCCTCTTTGACTCCTAGCCATTGAGTCAAACAGTATTTTATTCAACAATCAATAAGATAAACATACAAAGAAGTACATTCCCCATCAAATCTTTACTCATCTTTTGATGAGTTGGCATATATATATATATATATATATATATATATAATATATATATATATATATATATGTTTTTCAAGACAGGGTTTCTCTGTGACTTTGGAGGCTGTCCTGGAACTAGCTCTTGTAGACCAGGCTGGTCTTGAACTCACAGAGATCTACCTACCTCTGCCTCACAAGTGCAGGGATTAAAGGCATGTGCCACCACCACCCAGCGTGAGTTGGCTGATTTTTAAATTAAGTTTTAGGCATCCTTGGTATATTCTGAAATCTGATTTTTCTTTTATGGTGAGTATTTTCTATGTCAAGTCTAAAAGATCTTTTGCTTATCCTAAGATCTTTTCTTTTTGGCTTTTATATTTAAGGTCTGTGATCCTCAAATGGCATTGTAACTTATGTGTTATTTTACAGGTCTATATGGTTGTTCCAGTATTATTTGTATAGAAGCCTTTCCTTACCCCTCTGAATTATATGCTGTTTATGACACAACCAATGAAGGGTTTTAATACAGGAATAGTTTGGTCTTCATTCTCTATCCCACTGGCATGTTTATTAATTTTGTGTCAGTAGCAAAGAATCTTAGACATCACAGCTCCCCTCTAAGTTTAGGAATCTGTTGGAGAAATCCTCCAACTATAATCTATCTTCACAGTATCACACAGAGTATTTAAAGTCCTTTATAATCACTTATGTAGTTTAGAGTCATCCTAGGGCTATTTATTTTAGGAAAGCCTACTGAGATTTCAGTTCCTATGGTATTGGATTTATCAATAGTAATAGGTAGGTAAGACATCTCAGCCAGAGTGGGTTTTCAAATCTGAGCAGAAGAAATTTTCTCTGATCTCTTAGGTCATTGTTAGCTTCTCTCAACATTATAGTTTTCATTGTGGAGCAGGAACTGGCACACTATTCTTCACAAAGCACAAGATGACAGCTGTTAAAAACTTGGTGGTTTTTGTGTACAACCTTTCTAGCTCTTTCTACCTTTACTAAACTTCCATTAAAGATAAAATTCACTATTAAGATTTCCCAAACATCATGAAACTCTATTTTCAAGTTAAATCTTTTTAAATACTTAATTATTAATTAATTAATTTACATCCCTACTTCAGCCTTCCCTACCTCTTCTCCCACCCCCTTCTCCCTCCCTTGCCCCCATCAATCCACTCCTCTGTAGTCTCTCAGAAAGGGGCAGTCTGCCCACAGGCATCAGAAAAGCATGGTACACCAAGATGCCATAAGACCACACAACTCCCCCTCTATTCAGGCTGGGCAAGGCATTATTGCCTGAGTAATAGGTTCCCAAGAGCTTGCCAAAGGACCAGGGACCGCCCCTGCTTCCATTGCCAAGAGTCCCACAAATAGACCAAGCTACACAACTGTCACACATATGCAGAGGGCATAAGTCTTTCTTATTCAAGCCCCCTGGTTGTTGGTTCAGTCTCTGTGTGTTCCCATCAGCCAGGCTAGTCATTTCTGTGGGTTTTCCTGCAATGTCCTTGACCCGCTGGCTTCTACAGTCCCAATCCACAGCAGGACTCCCCAATCTTGGCTCAATATTTGATCATGGGTTTCTGAATCTACTTTCATCAGTCACTGGATAAAGGCTCTCTGCTGACATCCGGGCAAGTCACCAATCCAATTACAGTGGATGGGCAGTTGAGGTTATGCATCCACTGCTCCTAGAGGTCTTAGTTAGGGACATCCTTGAAGACTAGTCGGAGTTTCCCTTGCATCAGGCTTCTACTTGACCCCATAAGGCCTGTCCACAAAGTCATCTCTTTCCTTATTCTCCCCCCTCTGCTTACTGCCCTAACCAGATCCCTCAAGTCTCATGCTCACCCACTCCGGGTTCACTCAGGAGATATCCTTTATTTCCCCTTCCCAGAGAGATCCATGCATGCCCGCCTCTGGGCACTCTTTGTTACCCAGACTCTCTGGGTCTGTGGAATATTAACTTTACAGTTAATATTCACTTATGAATGAGTACAGACCACATTTGTCTTTCTGGGTCTGGGTTACCTTACTTAGGATGATTTTTTTTTTCTAGTTCCATCCATTTGCCTTAAAATTTCCGGAAGCCGTTGTTTTAACAGCTGAGTACCACTCCTTTGTGTAAATGTACCACATTTTCTTTATTCATTCATTTGGGTTGTTTCATTTTATAACTTTCACCAATCAGAGTTCCTAGGAAGGAAAATTCTGAAGCCAGCTAAGATTCACAAGTACTCAAGACTCCTCACAAGGGGGTTCACTAAAGAGGAAAAGCTGTTTATTTTTCCTTTAAAGTCATTTGTGTAACAGGATTTGGGTTGCATCATTTTAAATATATTTTACAGCTTTAGTATTTCTCATGGACAAAGTTAATACATTTCTGTTGACTTTTTTCATAATATATATATATATATATATATATATATATATATATGTGTGTGTGTGTGTACACACACACACACACACACACACACACACACACACACACACACACACATTTGGTTTTTGAGACAGGGTTTCTCTGTCTGTTTGCTTTGGAGGTTGTCCTGGAACTAACTCGCTCTGTAGACCAGACTGGCCTCGAACTCACAGAGATCCACCTGCCTCTGCCTCCCTAGTGCTGGGATTAAAGGCATGCACCACCAATACTCGCCTCATACAGTATATTTTGATCATGGTATTCCCTCCCAGATTAATATCTTGAAAGAGTGTTCTCATTCTCTCTCTCTCTCTCCCTCTCTCTCTCTCTCGTTTCTTTCAGCATCTCTAGAGGGAAAAAAATCCCCTCCCTAGATTGAGACTCTAATTTACCAACTTACCAGTAGGAATGAATTCAATACAAATTCTACCACTGGAAAAACTGTGACCTACATGTTTCAGTCATGGGAACAGGACCACATTTAATCCAGTTGTTATGAAAACCCTGTAGAGGGTTTCTATGTATCCTAAGGGGGGACACAGGATGACATGTTCTCCATAGTTATCCTCCATTCTTCACTCTCCCTACCATTAATCCTTTTTTGTTTATACTTTGTTAAAATTTCCAAAGAGAAAAATTTCCCCAGAAAAAGTTCCCCAAACTTTTTGGTAGGCAAGAGCTATCTCTGGATCATTTAAGCCATCACTTTATAATGCTGGTGTCCATCTATCTGTCTGTTGGTCTGTTATTCTGTCAGGATTTATAACATGTCCAGGCTTCTTCGTTTAAGCTAGTGCTAGAGATTGAACCTTATGTATACCAAACAAATGCTCCATTACTGAACTTTATCCTCAAGGCTTGTTTTGTGGGCTCCTTGGGATGAGACTAGTGTGGTATATGTTATTCTTAAACATGACCTTCCTGTTGTTCCTAGGGTTATGGTAACCTGGCTATGTGCTGGTTTGTGCTAACTTCCTTATATCCATGTAGTAGGTGAGCTGTTAAGCTTCTGCAGACATTTTATACAACCCTTCTGTATGTGTGTAGTTCTGCTTGAAGATCTCTGTAGCTCCCCCTCCTTCACCTCCAGCATCTTTCTCTGTGTGCTTCTCTATGAATTACAGTTCTTAACAACCCCTGATGAGATATCTTAAGGGGTAGGCTTTGCTAAGTGAAATTTGGAAATATTTTGACTAAAGCAACTAAAGTAGGAAGGATTAATTTGCTTCATAATTTCAGGTTACAGTTCATCCTTGCAGGGAAAGTCAAGGTGACAGATGAAGCAGGTAGTCACATCACATCCATAAATCTAGAACACACAGAGCAATGAATGAACTCACACATACTAGCACCCAGCAAATTCTCTCATTTTCTTTCAGTCGAGGGCCCAGCCTATGAAATGATGTTGCACACTTTCAAGGTGGGTCTTCCCATTTCAATGAACCCAATTGAGAAAACCCGCCACATGCATGCTTACAGACCACACTTATGTAGACAGCACCTTACTGAAAATCCCTGGTGACTTTAGATTGTGTCCAGTTTGACTATTAAAACTGACCACCACAGTCTGCAAACCTCACCTCGTGGAAGCTCAGTGCTATCTCTTGGCCTCCATTTTCCAGGGCTCCTGTTTAGAAACTGGATGGGTAGGAGACAGGTAGAGGTGGAACACATCATATTTGTCTTTTCTTCTGAAGATCACAGTTGTATGTGGCTTGTTATTTAGTGACCAGAGTATTACTTCATAAATACCATCTAGATTTTAGTGACATGGCAACAGGGGAAGTAAGATGTTTAGCTATTACTGTATTATGGTTAAAACCGGAAGACCCAGTATCTTCTTTACCTTTGTTTTCTCAGAGCCCAGAGTACTGCCCAGACCTAGATACTCCAAGTTAGTTGAATGAACTGTCAATCATTTTGATATACAGACTGGCCCAGGGAACAATGGAGAAGAAAATATAGATTCTTGGTGTGGGGTTTGCTATGCTGTATTTCATGGTTTTCATCTTCTTGTCTTGTGGTTTTGAGTGAAGGCTCAAAGTTCACCATGAATGGCCTTTTTTTCCCTCCTTTATGAAACTGATACCCACACTTGAAATGAAACCACAACTAACCTTTTGGGATTCACTTTGAGGGCCTGTGGGGGAAGCACAGGGAAATGTCCAGGAGTTTTCAGTATGATTTTCTTGGTTTCTTTCTTCTTTTTTAAATGAAAAATATTATTATTATTATTATTATTATTATTATTATTATTACTATTATTAGTGTGTGTATATGTGTGTGTGTGTAAGGCATAGCACAGGTGTGGAAGTTAGACGATAACTTATTGGAGTTACTAGTCTTCTTACACCTTCTTTTTTCGAGTAACAGTGACTAAATTGAGGTGCTCAGGCTTATAAAGCAAGTTTTTATCCACTAAGCCATCTCGTCAGCCCTCAGTTTCCTTTTCATGTAGGAAAGCCACAAAATACTTGGAGTATCTGTTTGATGAAATCAACAGCTACTTTCCTTTTTTAATTTTTTAAAAGAAATGTTGTTTTTATTTTCGATTTTATGTGCTTGGGTGTTTTGCCTGCTGCTCATCTGTATACCACAGATGTACTTGATGCCTGTGGACTAGAAGAGCGCTTCAGATTCCTGGAACTGGAATTATGGAAGGTTATGAGCCACCATGTGGGTTCTGGAACCTGAACCCAGGTCTTCTGGAAGAGTAACCAGTGTTCTTAATTGCTGAGCCATCTCTCCAGCCCCGTTTCCTGTTTTCTTGAATGATCCTAATGAGTAACCTGGTCCTCCTGTAGCGACTGTTTATTTGCTTTTCTTCTTTCTAACTCAGGATGGCATACTGACTTCTGTTTGAGCCTGGAAATGATTGCATGTGATGTGGGAGTCACAAGATTATATAAAGGGAAGAAATGTGAGCTCCTAAAAGCTGAATTCTGGGGCCTAGGGATTAGCAGCATTGCTCAGTTTTTACAGGCTTTCTTAGCCTCGGTTTTATACTTGTCTGTGGTAGTTATAACATCTACCCTCTAGGTAAGGTTGAAGGAATTAACAAGGGCAAAGCACCTTGTGCTGTACCTGCCTATGCTGTCAGCCTCAGAACCCACAGTGATGGGTTCAAATGGCAATGACTGATACTGAGCCAAAATCACTCCTTTCCTTGAGGTTGGTTTCTTTCAGGTGTATTGTCTCAGCAAGAGAGACCTGACTAAAACAAACAAGAACGTGAGTCTCAGAAGTTTGTCTTAGTGAGTTATTACATAGGGGGGAGGGTGTGAAGGTGACCTGTCTAAGATCTCAGGCTCTGTCTTGGGACACTTGGTGGGAATTATAGTTGTTTCTAAAATACATTGTATGTCTGGACAGTGGGACAAGGTGTGGTTATCCTGAGAGAAGGACAAGTCTCAAAGCCCTTGGACCACACTCCCCTGCTTCTGTCTGCATCAGATCCACAAGCACTCCTGGGGAGTATTCCTAGCATGTAGCACCTACAGTGGGGTTTCTCTGACCTTTTAGCACATGGACCATTTTCCTCCTAAAGTATCCAAGGGTTGGGAACACAGTGTCATGGCTATTTAGACTTGCTCAGTCCCTGTATTCCTATGGACTCCTTCAGCTTCCTCTTTGAACCTGTCTTTACTTTCCATTAAACAGACACTCATTTGGGTCCCAACCCCTATCCCCCCCCCAAAGCTCTTGGGAAGAGGGACACAGCTTACTATTTTCCTTGTGATGTTAGATCATGTTTCCTTCTGCAAAGGCAAAGACTGAGAGAGCTCCCTGACACACAGGAGATAATGCCTAGTTGGGTGTGTTTTTGATAACTTGTGTGCTGAGAGGGACTCTGGAACTCCCTGAAGCAGCTGTTAGAGAAACACTGCCCACCTGAGCATGGAAGAGCATGTCAGCAGAGTCCAAGGTATGGCTTGTCTGCTTTGGCCCTGGGACAGCTGGAGGCTGGCCAGTGTTTTTGCTTACTTGGTCTTTGACCCCCAAAGGTCTAGAAACTAGAGTGAGTCACACTTACTAGCTGATGATTATATTGTGAAATCACAAGTCCAATTGTTAATTAAACTGAACAGTGTGCAATGAGGCATCTAGGAGAAAAATCCTGAGCCACTTAAAGTAAAGGCTCCTTTCTTTGTTTTTAATCTCCAAAGCCCTTTTCTTTCCTTTATATCCTTTGTCACAATTGCTTAGCAATTATTTATAATCCCTTTATTGTATCCCCCACTTCAGCTCAGTAGTGCAAACATTTGATGAATCCAATAGCTTTATCATTTCACACATGGCATTTGGCAGAGTCTGACTTGACACTGTGGCCTTATGGCTTCATACTGTTCATAGTTTAGTATGTCTTATATAGGTGCAGAAGAAAAGAAAGGAAGACTACAGATTATCAAGGTCATTTTCGGACAGAGTGACAGCTGACACCTACTGAATATGGACCAAGGACCTTGAGGGGCTCATCATTAGTCACTGTCGTGTGTGCTGTCTCGTATTGACCCTTCAACAGCATCATGGGGCATGCACCCTAATCTTATCAGATTGTAGATGGAGAAAGTAAGGCTCAGACAGACTAGTTCAGCTGTCTTTTTGTTTTGTTTTCAAGAGAGGGTTTCTCAGCTGTTTTGAGATGTCAGAACTTGAACATGGCAGAGGAGAGATCACACACCTCTCTACCTCCATAATTCTGTGTTTTTCCTTGGGCATCAGTGCTCTGAAAACTCTGCTTGCATGAATTAACTGGGAGTTTTGATTTCAGAAGCCCCAACCAGTCCCAGTCTCCCAGTCTCTCTCTCTCTCTCTCTCTCTCTCTCTCTCTCTCTCTCTCTCTCTCTCTCTCTGTGTGTGTGTGTGTGTGTGTGTGTGTGTGTGTGTGTCTGCTGAATTCAGACCAGGATGTAAAGCTCTCAGCTACTGCTCTGGCACCATGGTTATCTCTTTCCATGCTGCTGTGGACTATCCCTCTGTAAGTAAGCCCCCACTTAAATGCTTTAAAAAATAGGAGTTGCCTTGATTATGGTCTCTCTTCACAGCAGTAGAATAGTAACTGTCTTAGTTAGAATTACTATTACTGTGATAAAATACCATGACCTTAAGCCACTTGGGGAGGTTTGTTTGGCTTATGCTTCCACATCACTGTTTACTATTGAAGGATATCAGGATAGGAACTCAAGCAGGGCAGGAACCTGGAGGCCTGAACTGATGTAGAGGTCATCGACTTATTGGCTTGCTTCCTCTTGCTTGCTTAGCCTCCCTTCTTATAGAAGCCAGGGCCACCAGTCCAGGGATAGTCCTAGTCACAGTGGGCTAGGCCCTCCCTCATTAATCTCTAATTAAAAAAAAAGCCCTACAGCTGCATCTTGTGGAAGCATTTTCTCAATTGAGGTTCTCTCTTTTAAGATGACTTTAGCTTGCATCAAGTTGATATACAACTAGCTAGCACAGAGATTCTAGTTGGATTGGTCTGGGATAATCTATCCCTAACTTCCACTTCCACTAGAATGCATCCAAAATTGGAAACCCAGTGAGATAAACACAGCCAGGAAGGCATTTTTCCTTTGGGGTGGCTACAGGCACGGTTTATTGGAAAAGGCTTTGAGTGGTGTTTCATGGTTCCTAGAAGGAATGCTAGCCTGGAGAGGAAAGGGCTATGGGCATAATGCCCTCTAAAAAGCAAGACCAGACTTCTCATAAAATGGGAATGATGACAGTTATGTTAAAGTTACACTAGAATACTGGACCTTTAGATCTGTCCAACACAGTAAGATGACTTTGTTAATGACACAATAACACAAAGATTTGGCAAAGCCAAGAAGCATAGCAAGACACTGGGTAAGAAGCTGCAATCATGCGTTTTGGAAGGCCCAAGTTGAGAGAGAGCATTCTGGCTCTGTGGCTTTGTGCAAGTCCTGGGTCTCAGTGACCCTAGCCATCATGTGCAGAAGAGCCACAAAGATAGGAGTTCCTGCTCTCCATGTTCTGATGTGAAGATGTGCTTGCAAACTGTGCTTGAAAAATGCTTCATGAAGGCTTGCTGCAGGGTAGATGCTCCAATCTTCAAGTCATTGACCAGGCTGAATAGAAAGAAATGGGGCTGCAGGACCCATCCTGGGTGGATGGTGACATTTCAGAGGAACTGGAAACCAGTAGAGAAGAGCCCCACAGGACTCTCTTGTTAGTAGTTGGAACTGGTGTGAGGACTTAATGTAGCTCAGAATTGAGGTTCCCAGTTTGGGGCAAGGTTAGGATGCTAACATAGACGTGGTGCTGACACTCTTATAGGTTAGTAGTAATGGGGACTTGGCATGCTAGAAAGCAAGGTATTCATGGATGGGATTCCTGCTGTGCTTGCAGTGGTCAAACAATGCTTTGAGTGGAAGATGCAGTCACCCTTTGATGACTTAATGGCTTGTTCCTGAGGTTGCCAGTGGCTGTAGGAACAGGGATGCTATTGACATGGATCCTAAGAAGTGATGGTGCTCTGAGGAATAAATGTGATGATGTGTTCAAAGTGCTCAGTACCCCTAAGTGTCCCAATTCTTAGCTAGCTATTTTTACTGATTACTGACTAAGAATTCTGAGAGGTGGGTACTTTCATCCTCTATGGATTAGAACCCTGGCTCAGCAGAGTTGTTTTGGGCAAGTTAACTTAATCCCTCAGGCTTCATTTCCATCATCTGATCAGTGAGAAAAGGCCAACTTCATAGCATTGTGTTCAATAGCAGCCTGCCAAGATGGTATCGCCTCAATGGTTTGGGATGGAGAATGAGCCACCAAGCCCTACTGAAAGTCAAGGGGACCAGTGGGAAGAGGGAGTTGAAGAGGTCTATTAGCATGGAGCAGCATGAGCAGACATATACCTCTCAGTTCCAGTTACCTTTCTGTTTCCTGCACTGAAGAGTAGAAAAGTCCCTATGCATAGGGACACAAAGTTCTGCTTTCTCTTGGAGAAGTTCTCTTCTTTCCCTATACATACCTGATAAAAGAAAGCACATTTGAAACTCAAGTGTCACAGGCATAGAATTATTCAGTGCTGTTTTTGTTTAATTACATTTTTATAATTTTTAGTGCAATACATTTTGATCATATTCACCCCCTGCCTCAAATCTTCGATGGTTCTTCCCACCTCCCTACCTACCCACCTTCTTTTTCAACCCTTCCCCACAAAAACCCAAAAACCAACCTATCAAAAAGCCAGGAAACAAAGCAAATGAAATCCAAAAATACCAAACCCACCAAACTGTAACAACAAAAACAAAAAGTACACACGAAATATGGTGTGTGTGTGTGTGTGTGTGTGTGTGTGTGTGTGTGTGTGTGTGTGTGTGTGTGTTAGTCAACTACCCCTGAGCATGGCATGGGGCCTTCCCTGGAGTGTGGTAGTCCACTGGAGAAAATTGATTTTGCCCCTCTCACCAGGTATCAATGCCAATGACTTCTTGGTTAGGTGTAGGATTTGTGTCCATGTCTCCTCCTTGCTGGGATTGTGTCTAGCTTGAAACTGTGCAGGTTTTGTGTGTTATGTCATAGTCCCTGAGTGCTTATGTGCATCAGCCCTGTTACACTTGGAAATGCAGTTTCCTTGGCATCATCTACCACCTGACAATCTTTCAGCCTCCTCTTCAGCATAGACTCATAAGCCTTTAGGGAAAGGGTCTCATTCCATTTAGGGATAAATTTGATGCCTGCTCTTAATCAGAAGGAAATGGAACCTTATGAAAGTATTGGCCCAAGGCCTCACAATCAGTGAACTGGCAGACCAGGGCCTTGAACATGGGTCTTCTTTCCTTCACTTGCTGTGCTTTGTATGATTCCGTATTGGAACGGTAGTGTTGATTGTTATTGTGATTGTGTATGTGTGTGTAGGGTAGGTTGATGCCAGATAAATACTGACTGTGATCACACTGGCTAACAGCCAGAAGGGCAATCTCAGTCTTTTGGAATCAGGAATCACATCTGTCACTGGCTATCCCCTGTAGGCAACTAGACCAACTCTGGAGAGACGGTAAATGGCTTTGTCTTTTTGCTCTAGTGTTCCTGGCAATGGAGAGTCATTTGGAGAATCTGCTGGAAAACTTGTTTTTTTGCTGACCTACATTACACTTTCCTCAGTATTTTCCTCTGGAAAATTGAAATGATGAATTTTTATTGGTCTTAGCTATCAGTACATTTAAAGCCAATGATTCATTTCATGCTGCAAATGTCAAGAACAAACTGTTCTATGTCACTTCCAGGGATGGGCACAGATGAGTGAGAAGGGAAAAGACCTTGAGCCTCTCCCAGACTAGCCAGAAGGAGACTTTGAGGCAGATGTTTCCCAGCCGAGCCTCACTCCCCTTCCTTTTGTGTCTGCTTCTACCTGTAGAGGGAGAGAGAGATTTTCTGATATGTGCTGTTTTTACCCTTCCTTAAAAATGTCAACTTAATGTTGGCAATGGTTACACATCCCTCCAGTCTCAGTACTTGGGAGGCAGAGGCAGGTGGATCTCTGAGTTTGAGGACAGCCTGGTCTACATAGTGAGTTCTGGGGCAGCCAGGAATACACAGAGAGACTTTGCCAAAAACAATTGGCAATTTAGGCTAGTTCCCATTACTACTGACTGAGCACCAGATGTGAGCTGGTCTACTGCTCTGGTAAGTGGGCAGAAATGGAAGTATTGAGCCCTTTTGATTATTTATTTATTTATTTATTTATTTATTTATTTATTTATTTATTTGACAGAATCTCACTTTGTTGCTCAGGTGGGTCTTGAACTCATGTTCCTCCTATTTTAGACTCCTGAGTTCTGGGATTACATGCATATACTACCATGCCTAGCTCTCTTTTAAGTTATTTCTATTGCTGTTTGTGTGCATCTCTGTGCATAGGTGTGTGCAAGTGAGTGTATGTGTAGGCCAGAGGAGGACGTTTGGGTGTCTGTCTCTAGCACTCTCTATCATTTCTTTGGACTCAGGGTCTCTTACTGAATATGGAGCCCACTGTTTGCCCCCACAGGCTGGTGACCATCAAGTCCCTGTGATCCTTCTATTTTCCAAAGTCTCAAGCACTAGCGGTCCAGGTGTCTGTGGCTACCCCTGGCTTTTTACATAGGTACTGGGGATCTGAACTCAGAACCTCATTCTTGTATAGCAGAAACCCTTACCCACTGATCATCTCCTCAGCCCTTGGCTGCTGTTTGCATGGGAGGTACAGGCCTAACTTCAGACACAGGGTCATAGCTCCATCAAGTGATCCCATTCTATTCCTGTTCTTTCAGGGATGTTCACTGCACAACTAAGCTACAGCTGCAGCCTCTGGTTTCACTGATGGAAGCCAGTGGGCTCACCCTGTACTCCTTTCAATCTGTTTGTGTTTCACAGTCTATAATCACGCTGTGGGTATGAACAGCTAGATGCATTTTTTCCTATCTATGTGTATGTGATATGCATGCATATGTGTGTGTTCTCATGTGTGAGGGTATACACCTGTGTGTGTGGGGGGGTGGGTGGGTGCATGCATGCATATGTGCATGCATGGGTGGGGGCTCATGGTTAATGTCAGGAATTTGTTTTCCATCTTATTCAATGCAGTGGGATCTTTCAGTTGAACCCAGAGCTCGATGAAGAAGCTGGTTTCATCAGCCAGCTTGCTTTAAGGATCCCTGTCTCACCTTCCAAATAATCTGAAGATGCAGATGGCTGCCACTCCCACCCGACCTCCATGTAGCTTTGCAGGATCCAAACTCTTCTCTTGTTTGCGTTGCAAGCATTTTAGTGGCTGAGCCATCTCCCCAGACCCCTAGATGCATTAAAAACAAAACAAAACAAACAAAAAATAGTCCAAAGAGATTACCCTTGGATACTTATCCAGAAAAATAAAGGGACTGATTGATAAAAGAATAGACATAATTTGTCCATGGCTCCCAATACCATTAAAGACCACACCAATGCCAAGGGTCTGGATCACCACCTAGGACCATGTTGGTGTCCATGGGCCATGCTGCTGAAGGGGCCATGCCAATCTGAGTGGCCTGAGCTGCCACCTGGAGACATCCAGGCAAGGGCTGGTGTGAGGATCCTATCTGGGTATGTGGTCCTACCATTGCCAGGGTTTGTATTAATGTCCATGGTACCTGGTGCCACCAAAGATCACATGGATGCCCAGTGTCTAGGTTGAAACCTGTGGCCATGTTGATGTCTGAGGGCTGTGTTGCCACCAGAGCCATGCCAGTCTGGTTGGCTTGTCCTGCCACATGGGGCCATGGTGTCCTCTGGATCAGGTCTGGGTCTGTGTTTCTGCTACACTACGGCCCATGTTACTGCAGAGGGTCATAGGAACCAATTATGTTGAAATCCAAAGGCTGTGTGGAGCTGGCCCTGCCCTCACTGACTCTGGGGTAGCTGATCCCATCCCTGGTGAGGGAGGCGCCCCTATACTTGTGAGAGGTGACCACACCCATCACCATGGGCCCAGGAGAGCTTACTCTGCCCCCTCACCTAACAGGGGGTGGTCCTAGTGGCCTATACTGACCAGCTCAGCTACCTCCTAGACCCACATCCTGGGACTTGGCATGGCCCACTCTTACATCTGCCCATCTCTGACCTGCTGGAACACATGAAAGGACAGGTCCGGGAAAGACAGCAGCAGGATCTCCATGACTAGGGGCCACAGTGGGATATCCTAGAGGAGTTTTGGTGAGGGTTCAGTGGTGATGGAGTGCCAGAGGCCTTGAATCAGACCAAGATCCATTGCAATGACCATTTTGCTGGTAGGGCTGATTGGACAAAAGTGTATACTTCCTGACACACTGTAGCACCTAATGCCACTAGGATAAATGAAGAGATGTGCAAAGACAGAGCAGTGAGGTGGATTTTTCCCCGTTTATTTTAATTTTTGGGGGGGTTTCTTTCAGGGAGGATGCTGTTGCCAGGCTGATGGGCAGATATGGAGGGACTGAGAATTGAGCGGGGTTGGGGTACATAATGTGAAATTCACAAAGAATCAATAAAGATTTATGTTATATATAAAAGAATTGACAATCAGATTTCTGCAGCCTTCAATGCCAGTTTATTAAATTACAACTATTACATATGTTAACATATATAATCTTTCATTTACAGAGATTAGAATTCATACATGGGATGCATACTAGTTAATTACATACCCAACAACATACAATATGCATTTTACCATGGTGATGTGACGTTTTAACATAAAACATACAACCAATGAAAGCACATAGGGCTTATCACTAAAATCAGGCAAACACACACGTCTGTTCAGCCTGTATGCCCTCTGAGACAAAAGAGGGGAAAATGGTGTGTCTTAATCACTTTAAGACTAACATCATGTACGTTCACTATTCTGTTTACTTATTACTGTGGGTCTCCTTCCTCCTATGTGCACACAGCAGTGCTGCAAATGCCTGTCACTGACCCCATTGTCTTGAAAGCATCTGGGTGTGGCAGGTGCTCCAAAAATGAAAAAAACAAAATAAAACCCCCAAATTAGTCAACAATTCACACATCAAAAGGCTGCTGAGTATGGTATCAGGGGACAGGAAATTGAGTTTTGTCTCAACATTCCATCAAGCTACTGCCCAGCACCAAGTTATGTCACTTCTAGCCTATATTCCTTCATTTTTGAAGTGATGTAAGTTTGGATAGATAAACTTTGCAGTGCATGTCAACTCTAAAATCCTATAACATTTTCTCTACTGGCCAAGACCCCAGAGTTGATGGGTGGGCTTAGAGATAACTCTTCTAGCTCAACGGGAACCACCAAACTCTTGGTAGGCTTGTCAAGTTTGTCATGATCCAATGGGTGGCTACATGGCCATAGATTTGGAAATGGGAATCCTTTGACTTAATCCCTTCTCTGACCTCCATGATGCAATAGCTTATACAAAATTCTCCTTTTGCTTGACTCTTTCCAGAGAATGAGCAATCACTACCAGGCAAAAAAAAATCTATTTGGAGGCAGAAACTTGGTTTAGGTATGAACACCATGTGTAAGCAGTCTCCTTACTCTTCTACATTGCTCCACAGGTAGTCAAAGATATTTCATCTGCCTTTCTACGATATCTCCTCTAGTTGCATCAAATTGAGTGCCATTTGCCAAGAGTAGAGCGTTGGAAGACAAGACTTCTAGCTCTGGCTTTTCCATTAATACACTGTGTAGCTCTGGAAAAATAGCTGCAAATTGGGCTTCTGAGTTTCCTCAGTATGGGTAAATGGAAGAGGCAAAATGTGTCACAGAGCTCAGAAAGTTTTGACTATAATAGAGCAGGCCAAGGTATCAGTGTAACTACTCTGATCTAATACTGTCACCACTACCAAAGGGCTCACTGAGTTCTTCAAAGGCTAGCAGCCAATATGTTATAATTCTGCTAACATTCAGGACAATAATGCAAATTTAAATAAATAGGATGGAAAACAGCAAAACACTCCCAGGACTCTAAGCCCTAAAAACCAGGGGATTTTTGAGGCCAGATACATCTGCATGTATTTGGCAAGGGACAGAACATAAGCAAACCTGCTCTAGAAATTAATCCCCAGTGTCACAATCATGGAAATCTAATTGAGTAAGTACTTGAGAGAAATACCATGCAAAAGAGTGCTGGCAATGGCTGTGCCTTGTGCACAGCAAACTCGTGGACTTCTATAATCCAGAGGAGTTACTGGCAAGCACAGAATTGGAATTTCCTTTGGGGTGATGTAGTTTGCACTGAAATGGATCCAAGGGTTCTGGCATGCGTGGAACCTGATTATGTTTCAAGAGATGAAGTGCTAAAAGTGCACTTTCCCTTTTCCCACTTTACCTTAGTAAAATAACAAAATCACCTCAGAAATTACAGCCTAACAATTGTGTTTTGCTAAATGGATCCAAAGCCAAGGTCAAAATTCAAGTGACTTATGAATGCTGATTATGGCTTTTGCTGGGAACATGGACTTTTCTGCACCTGTAGGCATCCATAAAGTTCTAGCAGTTTCAAAGGTGTTTGTGTCAAAATTTGAGGTCAGTAAATAACAACTTCTTTGTGTTTGCTGTTTCAATGCTGGGTCTCATCATAGGGAATTGTAGCCTTACATTCCCCTCTCATTTATTTATGGGAGACTGCCCTTGTATAGCTGTTATAAAAATTCTCAAGAGGAAATACAAATCATTTTGTTAATGATCATCTTCATCAAATGGTGCCCATATTCATAATAAAAAAATACCAATGTGTCTTGAGTTACCTAATTAATTAGCTAATGCATCCAGAGTGATTAAAAGCTCCACAGGCAATGGAGATGCCAAACTGTTAGAATGAGTGGATCTGAGACCAAAATAATTTTTTTTCTCTGTCCCCAGGGTAAGTAAGTACTAAGAAAATGTTTATGGAATCAATTTGAGTTCAGCAGCCTTTTGAGAAGCATTTAACCAGCAAAGCATTTCTCACTAAATTAATTGTTTTCTAAAACACATGCCCCCTTTCCCAAATCCTTGAATATATTACTTTATCTTTAAAGACCAGCCTGTGTTCTATTTTGTATTTTAATTTAAGATAAGGTTCTTGATTTTAAGATAGCCCCGGCTTGCCTGAAAATTACTACTTAGCCCAGGTTGTCCTCAAAATCATGGCAAGCCTCCTGGCTCAGTCTCCCACATGGTGGGATTATAGATGTGTAACAACACCCCTGACTCCATCACATATTTTTAAAAAATACATTTTCCTATCTTGCTTTTAAAAACAGTAGCCTGGTGTTTGTTGTGGGAACAGCACTTTGGACACAGAAGGGCTGGTTTCAGTCTAATTAGGAATGCTTGATAATGCATTCCTAATAATATTATATATAATATAATATAATATAATAAAATATGATATGACATATTATATTATATACATATAATCCAGAAAATTACATATATATATGTAATTTCAGGATGCCAGGAGATCCCTGTCTTGGATAAACTTCCAAGCCATCCAGATCACCCATGGGCAGCCCTGAAGGCCATGACACAAAGCTTGGGTTTAGTGGAGGTGGTGAGCAGGTCACTCTGACTGCTTTTGTGCAAGCCCTTTTCAGAAAGTCTGTGTTGCTTGATGTGCTCATGCACCATGGAGACAGATGCAGGCAGAACATTTCATTCTCCATTTCTGACCATGTAGCCAGACTGGAGTCACATCCTCACCTGACCAACAAACAGGAAGGAGGGCACCTCAGAAACATCATGTCCTGAGAGCAGTAGATTGTGCCATTGGAGATGGGTGTTTCAATTTTTAAAACCCAGCAGGTCTGGGCCAAACATGAGCTCTCCTGAATTTTCCATTTACTGTTTCAGTCCATAAGGTATATAGAAGATCAGCTTTGGATTCCTAAATTATGTAGCTAAACCACTGTCCCCTATTCCTGATCCCCCCAAAGCCCTGATTATAGTTTCATATGAGCAAAGACAATTGGGAAGTAGGACACAAGGAGGTCCTGCATGATTATGGTTGTTTTCCCCTTATAGCAAGAAGGCTCCAAAGAAAGTTTTATCTTCTTTTGTGTAATCCACCAAGGAGATGTCACTGACATTGACCATCAGCCTATCCCCTTCTTCCAGGGAGAACATAGCACCAAGGTAGAGGGGCTGAAACCAGTTGTTGCTTATTTCACACACAGACTTGGTCCCTGTGAGGAGGTGGGCAGGCTCAGGGTAGTTGTCTGTTACCTTGGTGATAACCACAACAATGGAGTCTGGCCTGCTTGGTTGTCTCCATTGGCTGGTGTCACCACACCTGGATTTGAGCCCTCGGAATGTGATCTGGGAGTAAATGAAATAGTCTCCTGACTCTGGGATCACCAGGAATTTGTTGGTGTAGTTCATCCGGTTCTTGGTGAAGGCCAAGCCTAGTTCATGCTCCCAGTGCAGGGCGGGGAACTGATTTTTCATCTGTGGAGCTGGAGTTTGTTTAAGAACTGCAAATATAAGAGAGAAGTTTAATTGGCACAGATCAGAACCTGTGGCCTTTGGTAAAGTCTTGTGTTCTTGTCTGTTTCCCGTGTGTGTGTGTGTGTGTGTGTGTGTGTGTGTGTGTGTGTGTGTGTGTGTGTTGTGTCGTGTCTACTCATGTGCAGGCAGGTACATGTGCATATGGAGGCCAGAGGTGGAAGCAGGGTGCCTTTTTCAGTTGCTCTTCACCCTATTTACAGGATTTTTTTTACTGACCCTGGAGCTTACCAATTTGTGTAGACGGGCTGGCTAGAAAGTTGTAGGGATCTACCTGTCTCTGCCATTCCAGTTTTAGGGACACAGGCATACATGGCTGTGCCTAGATTTTCAGGTGGGTGCTGGGGATCCAAGTTAAGTCCTCCTGCTTCCCAGCAGGTAGTGTATAGACTGAGCCATCTTTCCAGCCCCAGTTTCCGGCACTCACTGTCCTTTGTGACTCTAAGAGCTTATACAATGTCTTCACAGTCAGAACTGTCGCATTTCTGATAATTTACTTGTGTCCTGGAGTGTGGTCCTTCATGTTTGACTCACTATAAATTGTTTTCCTTTTCTTTTTTGAGACAGCATCTCTCTGTGTAGCCCTGGAACTCCCTTTGTAGACCAGGCTGGCCTCAATTCACAGAGACCCGACTGCCTCTGCCTCCCAAATCTGGGATTTGTGCCACCACTGCCTGGCTAAAATTTTTCTTATTTATAAATTGCCATTCTACATAGACACAGTGAAAGTTAAGAAATCCTTCATTCTTCTGTGTACCTGAAAAGAATTTACTAATAACAGCTTGCTTACCCAGGACAAGTCCCAGCACCAGACCATCCCAGTCCTCATTCCTGGACCCATGAATGATGAGTCCACCTGTTATCCTCACTGACCAATTGGAAAAAGATCCATATAGAATCAGTTACTCTTCAGGCCCCTCATCTTTGCCTCACCCTCAGCCTGACCAGCACCCAGCTATCTGGAAGATAAGGCTGACTTAGGGCTATGACATTCTCTGAGTAGCTCTGATAACTCTTTATCCTTCTTTCCCATGCCTGGTTCATTCCAGCTTTTCCTATCCATTCCTTACAAGGAAAAGGCCTTTTAGCTTCACTGGAGAAACTGGCAGGCTTTGTGTCAAAGTCTGCTTCCAAGTGTGATATTTCCACGATTATACCAACATCCTCCCCATCCACAGTTCTGTACCTGACCATGCATCCCAATTTAGGATACAAAAATATTGGGGGTAAATGACATGTATTGAACTCGGGCTCTTTTCTTTTCACATTTCCCTAAACAATATAGTAAAGCTATTTACATTGTATTAGGTGTTAAAAGACAGCCAGAAGTATTTAGCACACATTGAGAGGAGATGTGTAGGTTTTATCAATGCTATGTCATTTTTATATAAAGGACTTTAGCATCTGAAGATTGGACTGTTTGCCAGACATCCTGGAAACAGTTAACCACAAACATGGAATATATGACATGACTTTACCCTTCCCTCATTCTCCTTCCTTCCAGAAAAATTCCTTTTGCACATGTGCCATCTTACTAAATCTGTGTTTATTTTTATTTGGCATGTCTTTCCTTAACAAAAAGATAAATAGCACTCCTGAGAAGGAATAAAGGAGGTGTAAAATCCATGGCTATTGGGGGAATACACTTATCTTTAGTAGCATTCATGTTTCAGACAAACCCTATTTCAATGAGAAGAAGGGAAGGAGGGAGGGGGGAGGGAGAGGAAAGAGAGAGAGAGAGAAAGAGAGAGAGAGAGAGAGAGAGAGAGAAAGAGAGAGAGACCAACTTGGTCATTACATCACAGAACTATGGTCCAATGTCACAAAGCAGGCAGTAATCAATAATGAATTACCTGAGGACATGTTGGAACCAGAGACTCAGAACATTTTGGCAATTCTTCTCCTACACTGACAAGGCCAAATATAAGTCAATGCAAATAGACTTGTGGAATGGGAGGAAGCTGGGCTTTGGGCCACTTGGACCCAGTACCAACTCTAATTCCACACTATGTAAAGCTCTTTAATCAACTGCACATGTTGGTTTTCTCTTCTGCACCTCAGCATCTCACCTGGAAGCTGAGGATAGGGCTCTTTGGAGCCTTGTTCTGAAGATGAAGTGGACATAACAAATGTGGGCATTTTATAGATTACAGTAAGCTGGGTACTGTTGGGCTCAATTTTTCTGTTCAAATAAAACACCATGTTTCATTTAGACAGATTAAAGAGTAAGCCTGTGTCATTTTATATATTTTATATGTTCTTACGCTTGCATCACTCCTATGTCTACATTATATAAAACATATTAGTCAGTGCTTTATGAAATATGTCTGTAGTTAAAGGAATTGAGTAGAACTAAATGTGTTTCAAACCACTGATGTCAAATAGGATAATATGCAACAAAACTATCACTTTTAGAGTCAACGAAAATGTCTTAATTCCTATAACTGCTTTGGAAACTCTCGGTAATCACCATTGTGTACTGACACTACAGTTTGGGGATAACTTCTGTTTTAAGGAACAATTTAACAACCTGCACATCCAATGGGTGACTGGGAACCTAGACTCTGGACCTTCTAAGGTATCTTTCCCATTGCTGACTGGACTAGAGTCTCTTTTACAAGCTTGGTGCATGTCCTGAATGGATGTGGACTCCTCTAGTCTCTACATTAAGTGGCTCTTGGGAAGCTCTGGAGCCTCCATATAGACATCTTGTCAATCACATCTGGTGGTCTCTGTCCCTTCACTATGGATGATGCAGTGATTAACATGTTTTCCCAGATGATGCTAAAACTAGTCCCATTATGTCTCCAGAGAGGCAATCCGTATAGCCTGTTGTTTGACTAGGAGCATGAAAATTATTGTCTGAGTTCCCGAATATTTTTTTTTGCATGTGTGTTTATATATTGTGTGTGTATGTGTGTGTGTGTGTATGTGTGTGTGTGTGTGTGTGTGTGTGTGTGTGTGTGTGTTTGCATGTTCACTATGTGTGCACATGTGAAAACCAGAAGTTGATACTGAGTGTCATCCTTTATTGCTTTCCACCTTAATTTTTGAGATGGGTCTCACAGAACATGGAGCTTAGTGTTTCAGCTAGCCTGACTGTCCAGTGAGCTTCTGAGATCTGACTGAACCTGCACTCCAGCACCAGCATTACAGGAATATACTACCATGCCTGGCATTTTACATGGGTGCTGGGGTCTGAACCCAGGTTCATTAACAACAGTATTTCACTCACCGAGCTATCTCCCCAGACCCTTCAAGTCAATCCAGGGATCTTTCATCTGTTATAAGTTCCAGAAATACTTGACAGACCCAGATGGAGGAAAGCCATTTTTATGGCTGGGCATGTGTATGCCAGAGAAAAGCAGGAGAGACAGGTAGAAGGCTGACTCAAGAGGAGTGAGCACCCGAGAGACGTGGGTCCTTGGATCTGTCACAGAGAAGAAATTATTCAAAGTCCTTGATTGTCAATTCTGTTGCCAGTTTGAAGCCACCACAGTGAGTTTTGGTAAATATAATGAAAGAAATCTCAGGACTATGACCCATGTTGTTTAAGGAAGTACATGAAGTCTTACTTGTCAGGTGTGCCCGTGGCTTGGCTCTGGAAGGTGTGTCTGTAACAAGAGAAGAAATAGGATTTGAATAATGGGTAACAGAGAAAAGACAGAACCTGTGATGGGAAAGGAACATCAACCCCATCTCTTGCAATTCAGCTTCATGCCTCGTGGGCTTTGGATTGGCATGGGTATAGCATCTGTAGGATGCACCCGTGGGGGCTCGGGCGACTATGGAGTACGAGTCTTGAGTGCAAAGGACTTTGGGAAAGTTTCCTGGCATGAACTCTGTTCTCCTATCTGTGAAATGGGCACAGCAATCTCTACCTTGAATGTTGTGTTCATATGGTTCCTGGCTCCTAGTTAGAGTCTAATAAACCATGGCTCATTGCTTCTTCTCTGAGACTGTTCTGTGAGAGCCAATTGACTTTTTGGATTCTTTATGGTTCTTTTACCATATCCACTGAAGAGTATGGATAGTGCAACAGAGAAGGGATGGGAAGCAAGTAGGTTCCACTCTGTTGCTCCATGACCTTGGCAGATTCTTTTCCCTTTCTAGGCCTTTTTTCATTAGTCTTAGAGAAGGACCTTATAATTTCATGTTGGCTTTTGTATTAAAGTCAAACATGTTCTCTAATATAAAATCCATTGATAAAGATTATTTTGATTATAAACAGCAAAACCTATTGTGTACTTTTGCTGTTTTGGGAACTGCTTTCAGAGTTGACTAATTTCATCTACACTTGCCTTGACAGAAAGGATAACCACTGTCAGAAGTGGATGAGTGTAGAAGGCTGAATTGATCTGTCTGAAGGCCACATTGCCTAGCATATCTGTGAGTTGGGAGTTTGGACTCAGGCCACAGACTGTACATGTAGACAGAGCAGAGTTGTGCTTTCTAAACAATGAATGAGGAGCCCCATTATTCTTTAAGTCTGCCCGCATTCCTTGATTTAGCAATGTGGCAATTAAAGACCCACCTCCAATTGCCTACATCCTAAAACTATCAGAAACTCCTTTATTCTCCACAAGAAAAGGCATCAAAGATGATCACTTACAAACTGGCTGTGGTGAAGTTTCCAAATTCTGTTCTTGTATAGCCTGTTGAGAAAGAAAGATACAGTTCAGTCCTTGTAGCCCTTCTTACCCCAATACACACAGATGTATGCCCATAAAACTCTGCTGCTGTCTAAGCCTTGGTTCTCTACTGGGAGGGAAATGGCATTGGAACATCTCAGTTGCTGGGAAGCTTGCATCTCAGCTCTGCACTCCTTTTCTAGAGAACCCCCCATGTCCTCCCTCTCTCTTATCTTTATCTCTTAATCTGAGAGCTTTTCCTGCTGTATCCTAGGAGACCTAAGCATCTGGTCATTGCTTGTAGTAACCCAATAGTGGAAGCTACTTTATTTTTCCACTATATTTTGAAGATTTGAACTATTCTTTGTATTGGCATTTACTAATTGTGCATCATGGAGGACTTCACAAAGACATTCTCAGTCAAGTATATCACGTAGTTTGAGCACATTCACCCTCTTATATTCTGGCCTTCTCCTTTCTTTCTACCAAGCTACTCTTATTTTTCCCAGGTGTCTTGATTTTAATTTAATGTAATCCACCCCTCTATAGATATATCTATATCATCTATATGCATCCTTATAATGATTGCATGTAATTTAGGGTCCACATATGAAAGAAACCATGCAATATTTGTCTCTTGGAGTCTTAAGAAATGATCCAGACAAAGAAATAATGGCTACATTCTCTTCCCATCAGCCTTGCCATTCTTTCTTGTTTCCATGGGACACATGAAGAATTCTTCCACCATCACAACCCAATTCACGAGTCATTTCAGATTCTTATGATAAAGGAAAAGCAACTACTTTGGCATCAGATAGACATGCATTTGGATTGTGGTTCTGTCCTTTGCCAATGATAAGATCTTGTGAAAAACACTTTGTCCTCTGAGTTTAGTGCACCCATTTATAAACTGGGGATACTAATACCCCCAAACTTAAATGACTTGCAGAGTTGAGGTGAAGATCAAATAAGAAAATGCTCCAGTCATTTCAAAGAATATGTGGAAAATGGAAGACTCACCACTCCCAGGCCTGAGCACAAGGCTCAGGAGCAAGATAGACCCTGAACTTACTAATAATAATACCATCTTTAAACATGTTTGATACCTTTAAAAGCCAGGCTTCTGATTTAGGTCTTGTAATTACACAGTCTCCACTACAGGTTATTTTATTTCTCACTTCCATGGACATCTGATCTGTGTCTACAACTTAAAACTACGTGTGTGTGTGTGTGTGTGTGTGTGTGTGTGTGTGTGTGGGTGTGGGTGTGGGTGTGGGTGTGTGTATGTGTGTGTTTGAGGGGGTATAGCTGTGTGAGTTCAAGGGAACAGGCTCTGACATAGGAGAGTGTGCACCAATGTGCCAGTGTGTCTGGGCCCTGCCTACTGCTCTCTGCGTCCCTCTAAAGTCTCCTGGCAGAACTTTGGTTTCTTCCTTTCATCTATTTTCTAGGTCCTCTCTGGAGGGTCAGCTAGAGCGAATTCTATTCTGATCAAGATTTTGATTTGCTTAGAATCCTTTGGTGGTTCCTCATGTCCTTTATGCTACAGTTCTGTATTTTTGAAAAATTACATTTTATTTATTTTTGTGTAGGTGTGCACATGCATAGTGCATGTGTGAAGGTTGGAGGACAGCTTGTGCTAATCTGTTATTTGCTTTCACCCTGAAGGTTCAAAGTGAGCCCATTTACTCGATGTGCCATCTCACTGCCCCCACGCTTCTATCTTATCCTGACGTCTCGTATCCCATCCAATCATCTGTCTCGTCAACTGTTTACTTTTTCGATGTCCACCATGTTTTCACATGTAAGAGGAAACTACAGTGCATGAATGAAGAGATTTACAAGTACAAAGAGTGCAGTTGTTGCTTATTTATGTTGACAACACATCCTCCAGTCTCATTAAACACTCTATTTTGGATGCTCTTCACATCCCCATAGTGATGATGGGGCTTGCTGAATGTCCTACATCCCACGTGCAGTGGAATAGCATGTTAACTTTGATCAGGTGACTTCAGGATTTCAAAGACAGAAATCCTGCTCCTTCAGCTTATGGACAAGTCCCTGATGTGTTGAGGCAGAAGACAACAGGGTCAGCAAGATAACAGTGGGGGCAAGCTCAAGGTTCATTAAAGAGGTCCAGAACTGTGAGGAGCTATGAGAGCCAGTCTGAACAGATTCTTATAGGTCTGATATGTTAGCCAGATGATGGGGGAGGAATAGCTACACTGGACATGCTAACAGCTTGTGTAAGAATAAGGAGTCCCAATTGCACACGGGGATGGCTGGAAAATGGCAAGGCTTTCTGCTAGGGAATGAAGGGTCTTGGAAAAACTAAACAATTGCTGTGACAAACTGTCCCACATTCATAATTTGCTGACCTGAGGGGTAGAGATGCATCCCAGAAGTGGCTTGGTTTCTATCTGGTGCCTAACTTGCTATGGGCATAATTTATAAAGAAATTGGCTATTTGATGAGGCAGAAAGTGGGAAGTGGGGTACTCAAAGAGAATTGTGGAGATCTTGATTGATTTCCTCATGGTAAACAAAAAGTATACCTGACTTAGTTGAATTGCTTTTGCTTCATTTACTTCTCTGCTGAGAAACTGTATCATTCATCCTGCTTATGTTGGCTGAATGGACACTCAGCACACATTTTGGAGCATTCCTCTTTGGTTAAGAATCCCAGAACTGTGAGCAGGAATCTGGGATATGCACACAAGTTCCTGATGGCTCTGTTGGGTTTCTATTACCTGGACACATTATTTTCATATACGGTTGGGATGCAGGGGGTTTTAGTGGTCCAGATTACCACTAGTTACGGAGGCTGAGCTAGTGCCCTGCTGGAAAATACTGAAGACCACACCACTCCCAAAATCTGCAGGAAAAAATGATCTGGGACTCTGTCTTCCTTTCCTTTACTGATTTTCAGAATAATGCACGGAGGGGGAGCTACTGTTATAGGGAGCAGCAATCAATGAGGTGTGAGGGGATAGAACAGTAGCTTGTCTGGGAAAAGGTTCAAGAACCAAGCTGCACCAGTGCCTGCTTTCTAGACAGCTGCTGGCAACAACAGGGCAATAAGACAACTTTCTTGTCCTCTTAGCTTGGTTTCTCCCATCACTTCTAAGTGACTGGGGTTGTGAGAAGATGACAGCTCCAAAAGACTGCTACGTTAGTCTCCAAACTCAAATTGATCCTGGGCCCAGACCCCGCCTCCAGAATGGTCCATTTCCTCCAAACATGACTTCTCAGGATCCAATTCTGTTTCTTGTGATGATGTTTTTCCCTCTAGGAGAACTGGTTAGGCAGAAGGGCTGGTCTGCTCTTACTACTCTGTCGGCAGTGGTCAGGGAAGTGCCTGTGTTTTTACTGGATTATGTAATCTGCAAGATTAGCAGATTCTCAGACCTCAGGAAGACGGAGGCAGAATGAGCAATGGGGCAAAGCTCAGATTTAGTGACTTTAGCCAGCGTTTCACAACTCAAAAATCTGGGAGAGATGTATTTTTGGTTAGATTAAAGCCTTTTAGGCCTGGGGAGATCACTCAGCACTTAAGAGCACATGCTGCTCTTGTAGACAACTGAGGTTTGGTTTCCAGCACCTACATGGTGGCTTACAACCATCCGTAGCCCCAGTTTCAAGGGGTCTGATATTGTCTTTGACCTCCTTGGGCACCAGAAATGCATGTGGCATACATACACATATACAGGCAAAACATTCATATACTTAAACAAAATAAATAAATGTAACGACAGAAACAACATTTTAATGGCTTAGAGCTAAGTGGTCATGGCCTGTTAGTACCAATCTCTAAAGGGTCCCCTAAAATCTGCCTGGAACATAGCTGCAGCTGTGGAAATGTTTACTGAAAGTTTCAAGGGTTGTTCAGAAACCAGAGTCAGAATAAAACAAAAACACACAAAAGCTGATGTGCACACTCATGAGTGTACATCTTGGTGGGACAGTGGGGTGTCTAGGACCTGCAGCATATATTAACCCTTGAAATATAATTGGTAATTTCCCCACTCATTCCCCCTACTTTTAATTCTTACAGGTTGCAACAGTTTCACTATTCTCTTATTTTCCTTCTTTCTTTCATTGATTTATTTTTTTGTAAGTTGACTCGTAGTGAACCCTGGTTCAAACTGACTATGAAACATATCTCTTGACTGAATCTACTTTTTCAAGCTGGGCAGAAGAAAGGCTGGGGCAATGAGGAGAAGGCCACTTAGCCTAGTACTCCTTGCTGGGCTTTGTACTGGGCATTGGTATGTCAGCCTTTTTATAGTCTGAACAAGCTAAGCTTCATCACTGAGGTTTAGCGACATTAAGAAAGTGCTGAGAGTCAAAGGCAGGGAGAGGGCCTGGGAGTAGAACCTTTGGACCAAATTCATATCCGGGAGCACACACCAGGATCCCTCTAAGCATCCACAGGGCACACAAGCAAACAGGTTAGCAGCTAGTTGGTCTTTGAGATTTTCTGGCATTTCCCCAGGAAAATCCCTGAGAGTGTATTTTAACTAATAATCCACTTAGCCTTCCCTCCCACTCTCTGTAGTCACCTGCTCTGTCTATCCTGTTCACAAACAGGAAGTTATATTCATTTCTTTCTGTCATAATAGCTGCAATTGAAAAGACATTCATGCTTTATGGCCCAAGACACTTTCCCCAGCACGTCTAGGAGAAATCAGGGCATTTGAGGCTTCCTCTGCATGTTTTCAAAAGGATAAATCCAACTGGAAATGACTTACTTGAGGTCATTTCATTACGTCATCCTGTGTCAGCCTGGACCAGGCTTGCCATGGTATATTTGACCTGGCGCAGAATGAAGAGTCAGAGGTTTGCAGCAGAGTAAATTTGGAAATCCCAACTTTGTTATTTCTTGACTCCTGATCCCAGCCCATCAGCTGACCTTGGTGATTATTTGCTGGCAGGTCCATCCTTATGGCTCATACTTGGAGTCACTACCAATTCATTTCATTTCCTTCTTTCTTTGGGTCCAAGCAATAATGTGCTGTCTGTGCCTTCTTCCTTCCCTAGGCTTTTACTGCCTTGTCTGTAAACAAGAGCTGCCATTGTCTCTGTTTTATTAGGAATAGCAGATTTAGGATCCTTTAGATGTTTGGGGGTGGTGTTATTCCTTTCCCCAAACACAGACACTTTGTAGACTTTGTAGGTCCATAGTTTGCTTCTGGACGCTGACTTTTCAGAATACCAGTGTTGAGGAAGCCAAATTGACCCCTATCTACTTCTAATCCTCAGCTTGCTGCTGTTGTCAGCTGTGTGTGGCATGAGTTCAGGCTGGGAGACAACTTTACACTGTGCAAGAGCTGTGGTGACTGGGGGCATGCATTCTTCAGCTGGGTGAGGACACAGGAGTTTGCCCAGCTAGTATGGTTCTCAGTGTGGTATAGGCTCAATTGAGGAAGTGACATTGTGGCCCATGAAGTGACCATTTGTGTGCTACATCTCTGATCACCTGGGAAATACACCTGCAGCTTGATGTCTTGTCCTGCTTGTGAACTGCCACTGTCTTCCTTGGAAGCTGCCTACAACCTAACTTTAGAGATAAGCCATTCTTCCAGGTTATAGCAGGAGTGGCTCCACTATTGGATCAACTTGTCCATGAGTCCTCTATCTCATCTATTTGTATTTCCGAGATAATGCAGAGGGTTATGGCTATTGTCTACCTTCAAAACAGGAAACATCTTGGGCAAGGTAAGAGGTCCGTCCAAGACAGAGCAGGTAGGGAAATCCTCTGGGGAGAATTGTCAGGAGCTGAGTACAATTCCATTAGAGAATTTCTTGGGGGTCCAAACTTCTGGAGCTCTGGTCTGCATTGTATTGCAGATGCTAGCTGATTTGCTGTTGAATGGCATAGCCTCAGTGGAGAATGTCCCCTAGTTTTGCATCTCTACAGAACTAAGAATTTGAATAGGCCTTCACCAGGACACAGGGCTAGGTCTGAGATGAGTGAGGACAGAAGGTTAGGAGGTATCTGCGGAGAGGTCTACAGGAGGATGGTTGAGATATCTGCTGATAGGGTCTAAGGAGATAGAAGAGAAATGGTCTCAGGGTCAGGGAAGAATGGTTAGAAAGCAGCCAGGAAGATGCTGAATAAAGGAGAGACTCCAGTTTTGCAGCATGGAACTAGAGCTCTCTAAAGATGACAAGATGCCTGTTCCTGGTCTTTATAGCCGTTGGGTTGCTAGGAATTTCTAAGTCCACGCTCCCCCACTCAGGCTGGACCTCGTGGCTTCTGTGGTTTGGGACTGAGACATGATGGGCCATGACAGAGAATCCCTTCTTTGCTTATAGCTTTCTGGACACCTTGCAGAATTCCTACTACAGTGCTAGAAAGAAAGTGCATTCATTCCCTCACTTTCTGGACAGTGGGTCTGAAGCTCAAGGAAGGCTGATATGTTGTTGCCTAGTTCTTTATTCCCCTTTCCATCCAGGAAATACAAGGTGGATGCCTTTGTCAGGCACAGCTAGGTATCTTTCCAAGAGGAAATAGAACTAGCATTTATTGATCATTTACTATGTTCCAGGCTTTTCTGGGGTGAGGGGTAGGAGAGGGAGTACAGGAAACATTGGAGCCTTGCAGGGATTATCAGAAAGGTGGTGAAATGAGATTAAAGGGGACTAAGGTGAGTGTGGAGAGAGTCTGGGAAGGAAGTGTAAAGGCGGCAGGGATGCAACCAGAATTGAGCAGGAAGTCCTGTTGCACTGTCCAGGCAATTCATTGCACAGAATTCAGTCCCATTCTATGCCTGGTGTGGGCTCAAGAGGCTTCAGAGTGTTCAGTATTGGCAGGATGTGTATATGAGGGGACGATGACACATAAAGACTTGGCCAGAGGGGTCAGTGCACCTGTTCTGGAGCAGTAGCAACTATTTGGGGCCCTTGAGAATACCTGGACCATGGTCAAATACAGCTGATGAAAGGAGTGGTTTGAGGGGAGAGGTTGTGGTGATGGGGTAAGTTTGGGGTACAGAAGGGGGAACAGAGACACTCGTAAGGTCAAGAAAAGCCCCACAGCACCGAAACCTGCTCCCTCTCCTTCAATGGCAGATTCCACAGCAGGTGGGGAAGTTGTGCTCTGTGAAGTAATCTCTCAAGTAGGGAATTTCTCTGCTCAGCATGATGTAAGTGCTGCTGTTGGCTAATCTCCATAATGCCAGACACCTTACATACCTTATTTCTAATTATCCACATTTTATACAAATGCAAGCAAAGCTCACGGGAAGGGAGATGACGTACTAAGTAGTGGCCAGGCTAGAATTTGGACTGTGTTTGAGATCTCAACTCATGATCAATGGCCTTTCCAAAATTGAAATCCACCTAAGTCTTCCATAAATCTGAAGATCATAAAACACTTCACCACCTCTATATTTTGTATGTTTTTAAAAGTAGGGAACATGTAACATTTTGTTTAAGGAATGTTTATAAACATTTGCCTTCTTCACCAGTGGCTCAGCCACCCACTTCCCCTCCTTGCATGTTAGCAAGAAGCACTAACTTCTCAGCTCTTTCTGGGATACTACATGCATTGATAAACATACACACATAGGTGAACTCTTTCAAAAAACAAAGCATGTACTATTATGTATGCTGTGAGCCTCTTGGCTCTTTAGAGTGCCGGGCTGTATCTGCTTGCCCATACAAATAAAGCAGCAATCTCTTTGTGCCTCTGCAACCGTGAAGCAGATTGCCTGTGATGCACATCACATCTTGGCTTAAGGATTATTCAATAATAAAAGTATTTCTTTCTCTTCTGCCTTTCTCGAGAGAGAGAGGTCTTCTGGGTTGGGAGACAATTTTGTTTTCCATTATATTTCCTCAGCATAAGAGTGGCCGGCCACCTCTCCTATTCCCCCCATCCCCTCCCTGGCAGCCCCAATTTCCTGCTAAGCTAGGTGTCCTTAGTGGGTGATTCTGACAGTACTGTAGATTTGATCTGTGAAACTCCTCTCTGGGCTGCCATGGGGGTGCTGGAAGTGGCTGTGGCTTTCCTCCATGGCATTGCTGAATGCAATCTTCTTGTGGTATGATATCTAGAACCTAGTACATTGTGAATAACCACCACCACCCAGATGTAGAGTGGGGCTCAGGTTGTCTGGTTTTAAGCTTGGATCTGTCTCTGACTAGAGGTACCAGCTTGGAGAAGTCTCTTCATTCCTACCCCCACAGTTTTCCTATCTTCAAAACAAAGGCTCCAGGCTGTTTCACTTCCAATGAAATGGCTTAATTTGAACTCAAAGGAAGTCTTTGATCAGGACCTCAGGCACAGTCTTCTATCTCACAGGTGCCTTCCTGGCCTCTTGCAGAAAGCCTTCTTGGAGCTATGCCACCGTGGCCTGTGGCCAAGCTGGGGCCACAAGTGGAAGTGGCCTCCTCTTTCCTTCCCAGTCTCATGCATCAACCTCAAAGCTCCTTGAGGTCCAAAGTCAAGTTTCCCTGGTGGTTGTTTGGTGCCTGGCATAGAGTGGCAATCATATCCCAGTATCCTGAGCATGCCAACGGGCCACATTCCAGGTATGCAAAATGCTCCTGCACTTGTCTCATTAACGCTGTCAGCATGCTGACAGAAACGCCCCCTTCTGGCTGAAAAGGAAACAGTTGGAAGATATGAAGCAAGGAGCCTGTTTCTCACTTGGCCAAAAACGACTGAGCTGGGTTTTAAGTCTAGGGCCCTGAGAGCTGTATTTTGGCCGAGTTTTCCCTCTTTGGATCTCACATTCTGCTCTCTCTCCTGGGCCTGTAATTCTGTTTTAAGAACCCCCCAGTTCCATCTCTGCCCTTCTCAGTGTGGCTCCTTCCTGTTGAGGCTAGCCTCTTGGCATGGCTGTTCCCTGGATTCTTTGAATCCTGGCTTCCACTTGAGTCTGGTCTGTGGGATCGAAGGTCCAAAGGGGGAAATGGTCATTGTTTCCTGCCCCCTCTGCCTGCACTTTTCTCTGTCCCAAACTTTTGCGTCCTCCAGTCAGGTCCTTTCCAAGGGTTAGCTTCCTACTAGATTCCTCAAAAATATTTGTTTTCTACTTTCCTAATGCGGCAACACTTAATTTAGTACAGTTCCTCATGTTGTGGTGACCCCCCTAGCCATAAAATTATTTCTTTGCTACTTCATAACTGTACTTTTTTATAAATCACAATGCAAATGTGCAGGATATCAGACATGTGAACCCACGTGGGGGTCATGACCCACACGTTGAGAACCAGTGCTCTAGAACTCCTTTTACACACATGCCAAGGGATTAGTGGTGGCTGCTTCCCAGGCTACTGACCCTGGATGCTTCCAGAATCTCTGCATTCTTTCTGTCTGTGCATCTCAGCAATAGGTCCCTTTTTAAATCCCTGTAAGCTGTTAATAAATGTTTTTTTTTTCCCCTTAAGCCCTCTCCTCTGAATGGCTAGCTGCTTTTTTTCAGGACCTAGAGGGCTCTGTGCAATCCTGTCTTACCCCCTTTTCTTTTCTGTTTTGATGCACTAAGATGTCCCAGAGCCTGGTTCAACAATGGCCTCAAGCATCCCTGTGCTTCCTCCCCTCCTCCAGGAGAGCACTTTCTTCGTGGGAGCTGTTATATATCAGCCATGGTTCAAGCCTCAGGTACCTGAGTAGGGGAGGCAAGAAGGGGACTCTGAGTAGTTGCTGTTTGTGATAACTTAGCTTCCTCCTATCTGTTCACTTCCCTTGCTGATTCCCTTCCCGGGACTGCACCTTCCATTGGTGAGCTAGTTGGCTTTCTTTGGCTTCTGCCAACATGGGGCTTATAGACAGCATCCTGGTAGTAGGATCCTAGTGTGTGCAAGGGATCCCTTCAGAGCCCAGGGAGACACAGGTGCTGGAGGCCACTTGGTAACATTTTGTTCAAGACAGCTGTCCTCTTCTGACCAGAGTTCCCTGAAGTGCCTCCATTGCGTGTGTCCTGGGATCAAAGCCTGACCTCCCATTTTTCCATCCCCACAGTTCCCTTCTAACCTAAGCAGCCTTCCTGGTCTATTTGTACATGTCTACATTTTATAACCCATGACACGTGGCTGCCTGAATCACTGTTTGTTGACCCTGATGCAGTGGCAGAAGTTACACATTAGCCACAATATGAAAATTGCTCCAGAATAATTAGAAACTAGGTTTCTAATTAGGCCTCCCAATTTCTCTTTTAGAATTGAATCCTTGGGACTAAAATTGAATCAGCCATCACAGATCATGCGGACATTTCCCCCCTAAAGAACAGTCTTTAAATAA
The DNA here is from genome assembly GCF_003668045.3 of Cricetulus griseus. Classification (NCBI taxonomy): domain Eukaryota; kingdom Metazoa; phylum Chordata; class Mammalia; order Rodentia; family Cricetidae; genus Cricetulus; species Cricetulus griseus. The sequence goes on along the minus strand of NC_048595.1, from coordinate 82,119,971 downwards.
AACACTTTGATCTTTCAGATCCTTCCTGGGAGTTCCCAGTCTTGACTCCTGGTCTCCTCCTGGATACCTGTACCCTCACTGCTCTAACCCTACTACTCCCAGAGTCTTTTGGTGACAGTCATCAGTACAGGGAAACCTTAGGGTCATTAGGTTCTTAGTTGAGCACTGAAGAATGTTTTTAAATCCCAGAAGGGGAATTTATTAAGCAAATTTTGGCACACACATATAGGAACATAGTATAATCATCTATCCATCATGCTGCTAAAGAGTCATTAGCATACAAACAAAACCTTCCTACATAGTATGAAGCTCAGGGTAATCCCATCTTATTAAAACTAGAAAGGAATTATATACTTTAGATTGTTAATAGTTTTCACCTCTAAGAATTTGTGAGTAAGGCATTATCTTCATTTCTTTGTGTGTGATTTCTGTTTCTTTCCCCTCAACAGTCATGCATTATGTAATACAATTTAAGAGCATTTTGTTTTTAAGGAAAAGGAATGTTTCCAAAGTATTAGTACATTATGATTGCAATTATCTAAAAAAATATGAAGTGTGAAGTTATTCTTGTATAAACATGATATGAAACAATTCAGTTCCCTGGAAACACAGAGTTAAGAACCAGATGGGACCTCTCCACCTCTCACCCTCCCATTCTGTATTTTCTTTGTACAAGGAATCTAGCAATGCTGTCCATGGACAGACAGCTCTGTCATAGGTCCCAAATTGGACTATGTGGCTGCCTACAGAGAGACCACTGATTCCCTAGGCAGGAGCAAGCTTACTTACCCTCAGTGCACAGTCTTTTCCAGGGGCCTGGAGCTGGCCACGCATCAGGAAGGTGCTAAGTCCTGCGAGGATGGAAAATGACAACAGGCAGCAGATGACAGCCAAGCATGTTTTGTTGCTGGCTGCTAGCCTGGCCCTGGCCTCTGGCATCTCTACTCTGGCTGCTTCCTCAAAGCCCAGCCCCAGCTCCTCAGTCATGCTGCTGCTCTCCTGGAGGAACTTCTGAGTCCTTCTGACCAGAGACCCCCCATTAAATAGGAGAGCAACTGTCACACTGGGTGAATTAATGCTCTGCCTCTCCTCCCCTTTTTACTCCCCCCTCCCTCTGACAACCCTCTGCAACCCGCCCTGCCCGACTAGGGAATGTGCCGCCTACAACAGAAACTAAGTTTGGTTTAAGAAAAAAAAAAAAAAAAAGAAAGAAAAAAAAAAAAAGAAGGAGGAGGAGGAGAAAGCTTTCCCAAGCATATTTATATACAGTACGCTCATGTGCTCTTTCCTTCATTTACAGAAGGAAGTCAGGAAAGTCCCTGGAGGAGGAGAAACGGAATGCATCAAGTCAGTGGGTGGGGCATATTAAAATGTACCTGCTCCCTGTGCTGGACTCCTGCCAGATGGGCTGGACTGAGGAGTGTGTTCCTTCTGGAAGTGAAAGTGAGGGCTGGGAGGTGTGTGGCTTGCAACAGGAAATGGAAGTCACGTTTACATCAGCCCTTTGCCAAGTGCCTCTTAGTCTCTTGCCCAGACAGCAACTCCCTGTCATTGCACAGATGGAAACTTGGAGGTTTCCGAAAGGTAAAGGTACCTGCTCTAGGTCATTCTGGGGGTAAGAGAACAGAGCCAGGATGGTGTCCATTCTAAGTCACGATTGGAGATGGACGTCACCTGTGAAACACAAGGACATTTCTTCTTTTCTTTTCTTATCTTTGTTCTTTTCTTTTTATTGGTTTTTAGAGACAGGGCTTCTCTATGTAGCCCTGGCTGTCCTGGAACTCACTATTTAGACCAGGCTGGCCTTGAACTCAGATATCTATCTGCCTTCCGAGTGCGAGTGCTGGGATTAAAAGAGTGTGCCACCACTGCCTGGTTCACATAAGGATATTTCTAACCTGTTGAAGACAGTCCATGAAGAGAGTATCTGGGGAGGTTAGAAGTGACTGTCAGAGAGATAAGGACATGGACTCTGTGCTCCTGTTTCCCAAAGTTAACTTACTACCAATGTTTTGCCTTGCCTGTATAGGCTGTGGATGGGAGAGGGGTAAGACATGATGGCCAACACAACACTACAAGGGTTAGCACTCACCAAGCACTTGCTTTTTAACTCATTGCTGGGAGTTAAGTATGCCAGTCTCTTTATTCTGTCCTGAGGCAAGTGGTTTTTTTTTTTTGTTGTTGTTGTTTTGTTTTGATTGTTTGCTTTGTTTTTGTTTTTGAGACAAAGGCTTGTTATGTTGTGTTGGCTGTCCTGGAGCTCACTCACTAGGTATACTGGGCTGGCTTCAAACTTACAAAAATCTTCCTGCTTCTGACTCCATAGTGCTGGGACTAAAGGTGTGCAGCACCATACCTGGTCCCGAGGTGACCTTTCCAGGTACTTGCTTCACAAATGAGGTGACTGAGCACAGAGAGTCACAGAGAGGGCGTGACTCCAAAGGCAGACAGACTGGCTTCCAACTGTAAACATCACCTCCCACTGCACATGCTACCATTCTGTGCACACATACACAGGTTCCTTGTACCTGCTCTGTTTGGAGGAATGAACCCCCTTTAGGGAGGGTATGAGGGGCCTTCTGGAGGGGGAGGTGGTGTTTGAACTTGGTGTTGGAGGTAGGGAGGGGTGACGTCAGAGAAGAGGAGAGGAGAGGAGCCCATATACAGGTGGGCTATAGAAATCAGGAATCCAAGGTCAGTGAGATGGCTCAACAGGTAAAGGTGATGACTTGAGTTTAATACTTGAAAGCTACATGGTAGAAGGGGAGAACTAACAAGTTGTCTTCTGACTTCTGTGTCTACACTGCACCACATATACCTACAGAATAAATGAATGGGTAAGCAATAAAGAGGGGAGAAAGAAAGAAAGAAAGAAAGAAAGGGGAAAAAAAGAAAACCAGGAAACTAGATGGCCTATGGCCTGGACCTTGCTTATTGTCAGTCCTCCCTAGGGCCCAGCCTCATCTCTTCCTACATTCTCAAGCTGTAGTTTCTCCAGTCCTCTTCAGACTAGTGCTCACCTGTGGCATTTCCTCTGCTGTGGAAGCTTCCACTTTCCTTTTCTTTTGCCCACGCATCCTATACTCCTCAGCTGTACCTAGAACCCTTTGTTGCACCCCTTCCTCAAACTGGATACGATGCTGCCTTCAATGTTCATCCCATCTTTTCTTGACCTGGAATGCTTCGTACTAGACTTGACTTGGCTGTTTCTGTGACTTTCATTGCACCAGCATCAGAGCCAGGAGGGTAGGTGCTAAGCCATGTCCCTCCCCTGTGGTTGTTGCTCCTAACATGGTAGTGGTTACAAACTGAATAGGTAACACCCATTGAGGTGAATTCCAGAAAAGGGTGCTTTTTATGTCCCCTTTTTTCTCATGCTTAATTTATCAAACCTACTAAGAAACAGATCTTTGAGAATGGTTCAAATCTTTGCTATTGTAACTTAACCATTTCTTTTGGTGATGGAGCACTGTACCATGGAACAGATGTTCCAGTTTGTTTAACCTTACCCACTGAAGGGCATTCAGGTTATGTCTGGTCATTACAGATAAAGCTGTTATGAATACTCAGGTAGAGGTTTTGTGCAAACTTACTTTTATTTCTTTGGCATCGATGACCAAGAGTGACTTTGCTGAGCTGTATGGTGAGCACATGCTCATTGTGTTAGAAAGTGCTGCAGTTGTTTCAGAGAGGTTGTACCTTTTCACTCTCATCAGCAGCATGTAAGAGATTCAACAGCCTTTCCAGAATTTGGTGGTAGTACTTGTTTTTATTTCATGCATTTTCATTTATATCGAGTGTGTGTGTGTGTGTGTGTGTGTGTGTGTGTGTGTGTGTGTGTGTGTGTGTTTATGATATGTGTGTATATACACATGTTACAGTGTGGGTATTTGTGTATATGTATATGATGTGTATATGTGTATATGTTGTATACACACATGTGCCACAGTATGTGTGTATGTATTTTGTGTATGTGTGTGTATGCCTATGTCAGAGGACAACCTTGGATGTCAGTCCCTGCTTTCCATTTTGTTTCAGATAGGAACCCCTTAGTTGCTGCTGTGTAGGCCAGCCTGATTGACCTGAGAGCATCTGGGGATTCTCTGCCTCCTGTTTCCCTGTAGGATTTCTGGGATTACAGATGTACACCATCACGACTGGCTTTATGTGAGTCCAAGGAATTTGAACTCAGTTCCTCATGCTTAGGTTGCACACTTTACCCTCTGGATAGTGTACTTAGCTCATTTTAACTATTCTTGTTTGTTTGTTTTGAGACAGGATATATCTCTCTGTGTTGTCCTAGAACTCACTATGTATACAAGGCTGGTCTAAAACTGAGAGATTCACCTGTTTCTGCTTCCCTAGTGTTGGGACTAAAAGTGTACACCTCCATACTCAGCATGTTTTAGCCATTCTGATAGATAGAAAATAGTAACTCACAATGATTTTGATTTGCATTTCCCTAATGACTAATGATGCTGAATATCTCTTATGTGTTTACTTGCCATCTGTGAAATCCTCTTTCATGACTCAGGCATCTATTTTTGTTGTTATAAGTATTTCTTTTTTTCTGCAATCTCTAAGGATTCAAAGGCAATGGTAATCAGCTTGTAGATAAAGGAGTTAAAGAACTCATTAACGAAACAGCAAAAACTAGCCAAAAAAAACCCCACTTTCATAAAGCTTATGGAGCAGTCCCCTCTTGTCCTACAGGGAATATGTTTGCATACCTTTTGTAGATGCCTGAAACTACAAGTAACCAAATCCTATGACAGCATTCCACCACTCATGGTGCAGCTTATGATACGGTGACACTCAGACAAACCCATTGAAGGCAAAGATATTGTAAGTCGGAGTCGTATCTAACACATTTTATTTCTCAAACATCACAGCTCAGTGGCATGGAGTGTTGCAGAGTTTTTGTTGAGTGGTTGATGAGGGCTGGGGCCTACTGCAGATGCCAAGAATCCCCAGAGGGTATGTGTCATAGATTGCTAGGAAAGACACAGTAAAAACTATGCATCGTTTTTGTACAGTCGTGAAGAGGAAAATTGTAAGTCAAACTACATACACTGGGGCCATCTATAGATACAATGCTTTTCCTTTTCATATGTACCTATGACAAAAATTAGGTACAGTAAGAAAAAACCTTACTGATGGTAAAATAAAGCAATTGTAACACTACACTTTAACAGAATTGCCAGCATCATTACTGGTGCACTTTGAAACCTCTCTTAAATAAAATAAGGGTTATCTGGGTGGTGGTGGTGCACACCTTTAATTCCAGTACTGGAGAGGCAGAGGCAGGTGGATCTCTGTTAAGTTTGAGGCCAACCTGGTCTACAGAGCAAGTTCCAAGATATCTAGGGTTACACGGAGAAACCCTGTCTCAAAAAAAAAAAACAAATAAAAAATAAAATAAGGGCTACATTATTGTAAGCATTATGATGCTGTGACAGGTGATCTGGTACTCAAAATGGCTTCTAACTGATTCTCAGTAGGAGAGCACAGAGGGCATGGATACTACAGTAGAAGCACACCTCAGCAATGATCCTTCTCTTGCGCAGGATGGAGTAAGGGAACAAAGGTTCACATTTCTTGACTAGCAAGCAGTTCAAATGCAGGAACTATTCATTTCTGGAATCTTCTGCTCAATATATTTGGACCACGGCTGACTGTAGGTAGTAGAAACCATAAAAGCAGGACTATGGCTGAAGGGCCCTACTGGATTTTGTCAGGATGATGGCAAGCAAATGAATTATATTAGCTGAATTATAGCACATGGGATGCTCATAAGTAGAAAATAAAGTAGATGGGGAATGACCTTAATTTAATAATGTGGTTAGAAAGAGCATCACTGAAGGAAGGCCAAGAAATAGGGAGAGGAGGAACAGGGAGCGTCATGTGAGAGCAAACATGAAGAAAATAAGAGGAGGCATATGTGAGAAAATGTCCTTACAAAGTTAATGTTTTATACACCAACTAAAAATGTTAATTAGAAAAGAAAAGAATAAGCCTTCTTGAGAGGAGACTCATGAACAAGGCCCTAGAGGAGGCAGAAAGGCTGTAGGTGACTTGGTGAAGAGAATTTCTGGTTGTGAGGAAGGCATGGAGGTGTGTTCAAAGAGTGTAGAAACCAAGGCACCTAGATGGAGTGGTGGTGAGAACAAGGGTGATGCAGTTGGGTGGTAATGGAGGCAGCTGATTGGGTGGGGCTTCCAGGGGGTGGGGTAAGACTGTTTCTCTTCTAGTGAGGCATGGGGTCTTTGGAGGCACACGACAAAGAAGTTGTTGGGTATGATTTTATTATGAGAGGATCCTGGTGGCCACGGTCTTGAAAGCAGTGTAAGGGAAGGGAGAGTTGGGGAGACAGCTTGAACATTCTTCTGATCGTCCGGGGGAGCATGCTGGCATTTTGGATAAAGTATCAACAGCTAAGGTCTCAAGAAATAACTGATCTAGAATGTACTTTGGAGCAGAGTGTCTCTCCTTACAAAGCTTGACAAAGGAAAAAGTGTCAGTGCAGGGTCACCTTTTGCTTAAATCACTTTGGACACCCAACCCCCAACCCAGACATGTCCAGAGGATTTCCTTAGCGATTCTAAGTGCAGACATATTGAGAATAAAGATGACACACCACAGAACCCAGATGGTTATTGTTGTGTGGCGTTTGTCAGTGGAAAGTAGTGGTGGCAACGGTTAAACTGGGGCAGTAAATGGAAGGCACCGAAAGGCACATGCAGCTCAATTTTAAGCCTGTGTCAATGTCATTTAGAAGTACATAGAACTGCTCCCAGAGGCAGGAGCCTAATGTTTCAAGAGCAAAATTTTGATAGAAAATTCAATGATCAGAGAAGGGATCATCTCTATGCTCCAGGCTCCATTCTTCTCACCATGTGGGACTGTAAAATGGGGTGGGGCCAGAATTCTGCAATTGTGAAGGATGCTTCAGCATGATATCCAGGGTTTCTGTGACTCTCTCTGCCAGCCCTTTCTTTGCTCATCTTATGGTTTCCCTACCATCTCTGCATGGTCCTTCTAGCATCCTAGTTTCGAAATAACTCTTTCCCCACAGGGTACTGTAGAAAGTTCCCCATGGTGTGCCATGAAGAATGAGACTGGGAAATGGGGAGGTGACAGGAGATGTTTGTCCTGTTGCTTCTTGACTGGGGAAACTAATTTTTCTTAATTAAAAATTTATTCATTTTATTTTTGAGATTATAATATAATTATATCATTTATTCCTCCCTCTTAATCCCTCCAAAGCCTCCCATATATCCTTCATTGCTCTTTTTAAATTCATGGCCTCTTTTTCATTATTTGTTGTTACATACATGAATGTATCTGTATATACATATGTATTCCTAACTATGTAAATATAACCCGCTCAGTCTGTATATTGTTACTGGTATGTGTGTTTTCAGGGCTGGACATTTAGTATGGAGTAACCAATTGGTACGTTCTTCCCTGGGGAAGCCTCTCTCCCACTCTCAGCATCCTTAATTGCCTGTAGTTCTTTATGTAAGGTTGAAGCTTCCTGGGCTTTGCCCAATATGTCTATTGCTGTTGTCCAGTTCAGCTCATGCATCTGCCGTGAAAATTTAGAACTCACTCTTCTGACTGTCTCTAGCCCATAATTCAATTACACAGTCTTATCACATAGTACAGGTGTGACGTACTTGTACAGCACTCTTGCCCACTAGCCGACAAACATCTTGAAAGCAACAGATAAGCTTTTAAAACTGATGTTTCAAGTTCAGGATATAACTGCTAGATAAATGTTTGGGGGACCTCTATATGTGGCCAGGGCTCAGTGAGTGGACATCAATGTTGAGACACGTTATCACAGGCTGGAAGGATTCAGGACAATTCAAACAGCAGGGAGTGGTTTGGCTTGGGTTTTTTGATAGATTTCATGGATGGAGATAGGGAGAATAAAGACGGAGCTGAGGACCATTGTTGGGGGTGACGTGGGGAATATGAAAAGTAGATAATATCCAGAACTGACTCTGGCTCCAAAGAGTCAATATTGCCACTCCTGTGGTTATTAACCATGGGAAAACTTGGAAGACTATCAGGGACTTGATATTGACTGGTCTAGGAAGAGGAAGAATAAGAACAAATGTCTCAGTGTCATTGGCCATATTCTGGATGGTTCTCAGAATCATTTGTGTGTGGACACACATGCACCTAGATGTGCACAAATGCACACATGTTAGTGGAGGCCATGGCAATGTCTGATGCCTTCCCTTGGGCGCTGTTCACCTTGTTTATTGGACAGAGTCTCTCACTGACCTGGAGTTTGCCAATTAGGCAAGCATGCCAGTAAGCTCCAAGGGTCCTCCTGTCTTTCTCTGTCCCTGTGGCTTCTGGGGTATTGGACTCAAGAGATATCATGGTCTCAAGGCAAGTGCTTTCCCAACTGAGCCATTCCTGTGCTCTAAGATTCTGCATCTGTATGATCTTTCTTGGATCTCTCATGACCTTGGCAGGTAGGCATTGTTCCCCTAATTTTGAAGAGCAGGAAATAAAGCCAGAAAAGCAATTCTCACTTGCTCAGAATCGCCAAAGAAGCGAGTGGCAAGGTAGATGCTGAAGTTGAACTCAGGCTCCAAGGTTGCTGGGCCTGCACTGTGTTCCTTCCAGAGGTTGTGGCCAGCAGACGTCAGGGTAGTTAGACAAGACAGGGCTCTGCCAGGGAAGAGTGTGGGAAATGAGCAGGAGATGAGGCAGCAGAGGGGAGTGGGCAGCTCCTCTGGCAGGGGCAGATGAAGCATCGTGTTCATAGACAATCTGTATGGCCTCTGTCTACCCTTCCTAACTATGAAACTTCCCAAGGTCACAAGCTTATCACAGCCTTTCCTCGGAAGGCTTCTGTAGTTAGACACAAAGCTGAGGCTGTGTGGAAGGAGAAGTGTGCGAACTCCTGCCAAGTGCAACAGTTTGGGAACGTAGGGCTATGCGGTGGGTGGAGTCCAAGTGTGAGCAGCTGGGGCTGGAGATGAGTAACTGTTAAGGATAGCTGCACTATCAGTGGAAAGGAAGTGATTCAAAGAGGGCTCGAAAGATTCTCTAATCGGAAACTGAAGACACAGGTGAAGAAGTCAGTTGGTTTAATACTGACAGGGGTGACCGAGGACCCAAAGGACTGGTTTACCCAGAATCGACTTTTCTAAAAATCCATGAGTTGCAACAACACATCACTGGAGGCAGTACATGAGTGCAGGGCCGGGGGGTGGGGTGGGGACGGGATGGAGATGTGGGCGAAGGGATCAGAAAGGCCCAAAGACAGGAACTACAAGTACAGTGGCACACACTGAGATAACAGGCCAGAGATGCAGGAACAAGTGGAAGCCAGGGCAAACTGTCGGAGACGGAGAGAGGGATGGACAGCAACAAGACACAAGAGGCAGTGATGAGGAATGTCACTGTGGAATCAGGCTACCTAGAGCACACAGTTAGAATGCTTGAGAGAAATGGCACACTCCTTAGCAGGATGCGTTGATGGCTTAGCCATACTGCTGCAGTCTGACATCTCCATGCTTTTGCCTCCTCCTAGTCCTTTGGGGTGTTTCAGCACAATGCCTTGTACTGGGTAGTTTACTACTCATTGTCCTGGATGTTGGGAAGCCCAAGACCAAGGCACCAACAGACCTGATGCCTGGTGAGGGTTCACTTTTTCCTTCAAAGATGGAGCCTTCATGCTGCCTTCTCACAAGGTAGAGGCGGGTGAATCAGCTTCTTTGTGTAGTGATAACTTGTTTATACTCTAACAAATAAAGCTTGCCTGAAGATCAGAGGGTGGAGCTAGCCACTAGCTAACCATAGAGGTCTGGAGTTCTGTACAGACAGACAGACAGGAAGTGAGATGGCTGGGTAGAGAGAGAGAGAGAAATTTATAGATGGGAGGAGACAGGAACTTGCTCACCTTTCAGTCTGAGAATTTCATAGCGGTAAGAGCTCTAGTGGCTGGCTGCTTCTCTGATCTTTCAGCTTTTGCCTCCTAATATCTGACTCTGGGCTTTTATTATTACGACTTATTGGAACTTGTGCTACATCTTCAAGAGTCCTTTTTAAGTGTACCAATCCCACACACAAGGCCAGAGATCGGCTTGCCTCTTCATATTCCTGATCTCCCATGGGAGGCCTCACCATCTCTGAGGAGTGGATGGGGGGTGGGAAGGGGATATGGGGGGCATGGGAGGACGGGGGGAGGGATAGGGAACTGGGATTGTTATGTAAAATAAGATTGTTTTTAATTTAAATAAAAATTAATAAAAAATAATAAATAAAAAAGATGGCTTTGTATCACACTAATTTTCTGAGGGTGGCTAACATTCAGGCCACAGCCCTCCATGATGCAGAATCCTCTGGGTCAAAGGTCACTGACATGGAGAGACTGAAGTTCCCTGGCGGGTACTTTTCCTCAGAACACCCTCCTTTAGGCCTGTGCTAGCTTCAATTTGTGAGTGAAATATGAGGAAATCTCACACTCCCAGCATAGGGTTGCCACTCATTCAACACTCCCCAGTGTCTATTGAATTTGGAGGAAAATGAAGGGCAGGGCTTTGCCTGCTGTTTGCTGCAATGGGACAATGTCCCTAATGTAAGTGTCTTAAACAATAAAAGTTTATTTTTCGTATCATATCGGGGAACACCTGTTTTCCTGATCAGTCAATTTCTATTATGGACTTGGAGGCCTGGCCATGAAGTGATTATTCTCATTGATTTGGATGCGTGAAAGCAACCGCACACTCCCCTTAACTATATTCTCTGGTTCGCCTCACTGTCTGGTTCTCATTTGCCTTCTTCCACTTCGACTCTCCACTCCCTCTTACTGCACAGCTCTTTCTAAAAGAAAAATTTACATGTTCTCTCTCTGTGTCTCTGTCTTTGTCTGTCTCTCTGTGTCTATTTCTCTGTCTCTCTCTTGTGTTTGCACATAAGGGTGTCCTTGCCTGTGTGAGCTCACATGGATAGGTCAGAAGTTGACTTTGGGTATCTTTCTCTATTGCTTTTCACCCTCCCTCCCTCTTTCCTCCCTCCTTCCTTTCTTTTCTTTTTCTGAGACAGTCTATCACTGGATCTAGTGCTCACTGATTGGCTGGAGTGGCTGGCCAGTGAACACAGCATGGCCCCACTCCCTCGGTGGGGTTACAGGAATATACCTTCACATCCAGCTTTTATATGGGTTCTGGCGATCTAACTTAGGTCCTCATTGGGTACAGCGGGCACTTCCCTACTGAGCAACCTCTCTAGCTACACTGCTTCTAAAACTCTTAGTTGCAAACTCCCACAAGCTCAGGTAACTGAACTTGTGGGGAGGTGATGAAAAATTTTCTAACAACACTGCAGCCTTGGTTCTGACACACGTGCACTTTGTACTGTGCATACTCTCCCAATGTGCAACTCCAGTGAACCCTGCTTGAAGCTCAGGGTCAAGTGTACTATATGTGATGAATTATTGCATCTTTGCTGTATTTACAAAGTTTTTTTTTTTTTAAAGCAGAACAACTTAATGATAGAAAACAGACATTCATTAATTTCCTGTCATTATTCTTCAGTTTGTAGGTATCAGATTGGTAATCCTTGGGTCATGTTGTATTAGAATGTTTGACTTAAAAAAAATCACTGTTACAAGCCAGGTAGTGGTGGCACACACCTTTACTCCCAACACCCAGGAGGCAGAGGCAGGCAGATCTCTGTGAGTTCAAGACCAGCCTGGTCTATAGAGCAAGTGCCAGGACAGGCTCCAAAGCTACAGAGAAACTCTGTCTTGAAACTGCCCCCCCCCCCAAAAAAAATAACTCACTGTTAAAATTACTGATGACTTTCATTTTTTAAAAAATCATTAAAGGAATTTGGCTCAGATTAGGACAGAATTCCAGGCAACTTCTAAAGTGGCCCTAAATGTGCTTCAGCCATTCTGTACTATAAATTGTGTGAAATGACCTCAACGTTGACAGTTGTAAAGTCAAAATGTCAGCCAACTCTGAAAAATGTTGTAGATGTTTTCCATCATGCAGTGTCAAACATTCAGCTGAGGGTTAATGATTTATATAAAAATAAGCAAACATCCATCTTGCCAGTAGGCAAGTTTTCTTTCACCTTTAATAAATGGCAAAATTACATGCATATCAAGGAACTGTTTTCACACAATTATGTCTTACTGTGGGTAAATATTTAGTTTATATAGCTATACAATTACTTGGGGTTTCATAGAAATTTTGTAGGCACTCATTGCAGATGCCATTATCCCCTACGGCCCCTTGCTGTCAACCATGACCAACCTCATCATATTTTCCTGGATTTTTGCTGATGGCAAGACCTTGGGCTGTGTCACTTTCCAACTGCTTGAAAACCAGTTCCAAAGGCAGAGGACAACTTTGGTGCTCTGAATACTAGAGAGAAAAGAATTGCCTACAAGAGCTACTCCTTTCACAGACTCATTCCAGGATTCGTGTGCCAGGATGGTGACTTCACATGCTGTAATGGCACTGGCTACAAGTTCTTCTCAGGGAGAAACTTGGAGCTAAAAACTTTATCCTGAAGCTTACAGGTCTCAAAAGCATGTCCATGGTAAATGCTGCACCATACACAAGTGCCTCCTAGTTTTTCATCTCACTGAAAAAACCTGAGTGGTTGGATGGCAAACCTGTGGTCTCTGGGAAAGTAAAACATGGCAGGAGCATCATCAAAGCTTTGAATCCCATTGAGTACAGGAATAGCAAGACCATCATGGAGACTGCTATTGCCAACTGTGGACAGCTTGGATACCTTTGAGTTGAATGAGTCTTAACCACCAGTCTCTTTCTTCTGTCACTCAGGAGTGAGTCTCTCACCCCATCTGCTCTCAATGTCTCAACATCGTTTTGTTCTCAATTCCCCTCCAAGTCTAGCTGGATTGCTGAGTGCATGACTATAAATAAAAACTAAATAAGCATGGTTAAAAGTCCCCTAACCCCTTAAGCAAAAATGGGTCATGGTTGGAAACACATTGAGAAACCTTGTCTTACTGTAGTGTACATACTTCTGTCTGTTGCTTTAATGTTCTTTCAATGGGATGAACTCTAAATGCAACGAATGAGCAAAAGGCTGCTGGCCAGAACATGGCTGCAGTGGAAGAGAAGTGATCCCTTCCTTCTCTGAAAAGAAAAGTGGTGCTCAGGTTCAGGCTTGAAGATTTAAAGAACTGAAACCACTAGGGCTTGGGACCTTGAGGTAGCTATTGTTTACTCTCCACTCAGTCTCCTTCCAGTTGCTATTGCAACAACCCACACACCCACTTTAGCTACAGATGAAAGGACATCAGAAAACATGTTCAGTAAGGTCTTCAGGGGGAATCGTTCATGCAAATGTCTCTGTCTCAGAAGTCTGTCCGTCTGAGAAGGCAGCATGTGGAGTGGGTGTTTTTACTTTTGCTTTTCTGTTTCCAAATATGAAACAATCAAGATGTCAGGAGACCAGTCACAAACTTGCTGCGTGACTTCAAGCCATCAGTATATCCCCTCACCCATCTCCAGGAAAACAAGAGTTCTCATGTGGGCATGAAGGGAGTGGGCTGTTGTGGGGAAATGTGTTTCCTGGTGAGCTTGGTTGATTTTAGAGACACCAAGTCCGATGTTTAGAAACTGGCTGTTTCCTAGAAGCATGGGTGTGGAGGCCCCTACTTGGATCTTGCTGGTAGCAGTCTTGGTTAGTGGGTCAAAGCATATGACCTGGAGTGCTGCTCTTGGCTGTGTTCCTTACCTCCTTCAGGTATGTGGCCCTCTGTTGATTCCTCTTGTAGCCTCCATGTGTTCTCCTTGACAAAGTGACAATACAGCTGTATGCCATGAAGACAAAAGGTATCGTGTTCATAAAGTGCTGGGTGCACTGTTGAATGTGTGCCTCTCATCGCTTCCCTTAATGGGGTCAGCCTCGGCTGACTTAGCCTGGGTGCCGTTACTGCACACCACTGACGGTCCTTTTTTTCCTTTTATGAGGTCCAAGAATAATTACTCCCTAGTGTTTCAAAATGTATGGCAAATAGGACATGGAAACATCCTCCCAGCTGAGCCTCCAAATGGCTGTCTCTCAGCCTGCAGCATCCTCCTTTTCCATCCAGTCTCTAGTTTTGCATATTCTCTACTGTGAAAACAGCAAGTGAGATGAAATCATCTCTGATATAATTGACTTCTGCCCCATCCTAGGTTAGATTTTCTCTACACAGGTAGAGCAGGATCTCTCAGTCTTTGACTTTGTATGTGTCATGTATGTGTGCATGCATGTGCATAGGTACAAGTGCATGTGTGTACAACTATATGTGAATAGAAGCTCAGGGCCAACCTCGGGTGTTGTTCCTCAGGACACAGTTCACCTTGATTCTTTGAGACAGGGTCTCTCACTTTTACCTGGAACTTGCCAGTTCTCTATGCTGGCTGGCCATCAAGTCCCAGGGGTCAGCCTGTCTCTATCTCCCCAGTGCTGAGATTTTAAGAGTACATTACTATACCTGGCATTTTTTTTTCTTATGTGGGTTCTGGGGATCCAACTCAGTCCCTCAGGCCTATGTAACAAGGAACTCCCATTGACTTTTCAGACCAGGTAATTCTCTGTTGTCCCGAGTATAGAGATTGTCAAGCAGTGACCCTGGTCTCTTCCCCTTAGACACCAGTAACATTCCTTTTTCAAGTTGTAGCAACCCAAAGTGCCTCCAGTTATTGCCACCCATTCCCTGGAGAACATCTCTGACTTGTGCTCATCTTAGTCAGTCCTCATGGTGTCCTTCTGAAGTGGGCATGATAGCCTCCATTTTGCAGATGAGGACAGTGGGCTGCTAATAAACCATGAAGCTGGGATAGAAACCAGAGTTTTCACCACTTCAGAGCTTGTTTGTTTCCCTACAGTAAACATAGTAGAGGAGTAAACTTTTGCAGAGTAAGACAAAGAGGCTATTTTAATAAAAAGCACTGGATCTGAGGCCTGGCAGAGCTAATATAGAGACTCACGAGGAACTCGTTTCTATCTCCAGAGTGATTTTATTTCTCCCATCTTTCTGTTGGGGGAGATACTGGCCACACAATTTGTGGGAAGATGGGCTGGGGGCAGAGACATACCCGGAACACATGGCTTCCATTCATTCCCTGCAGGCCTGAATGTGGCATCAGTGCCATGGGGTGGACAGAATTAATGCCTCATCCCTGGTCTCATGATTTCTTGGATTTCTAGGCCTTTCTTCTGAGATATAGTCCAGAAGCCAGCTGGGAAACTTATAATTAACACATATAGTACTGAAAGAGCCACATTGACCCCATCTGCAATTCCTCTTATATCTCCTTTCTCAGGGCCACCAAAGAGGTCTGGCATGATTCTAATGGTCATTCTTGGCTTTTCCAAGCTCCTTACTTTCTATAATCAAGCACTTACCAGGCACTGGCCATTCTAATTTGCCAAACTCCATCAGCGTCTTTGATCCCTATTGCTTTTCATTTAGGCTGGGCTGCCACACCCCTAACTTCCTCAGTGACTTTTGACTTTCACCATCTATCCTGCCCACCCATCTAGAAAGATCCTCCTTGCTGTGCCTATGAGCCAGTGTTGACTTCCTCTCAGCTTCCTAAGAAGCTCTTTTCATTCGGCCTTCAGTCTTTCTTCACCCTCACATCTGTCTTCTCTCTTCTTTTTCTCCATGTTAGCCCCATGTAATGACAAGACTTCTCTGAAGCCACCATGCTCATGATTCTCTTTGGTCATCTAAATTTGTCTTTGCCTCATCTAGAACAACTCTCTTTTTCACTGGGTTTGGTCTAGGTTAATAGTACTTTCTCCTTGGGGACCCCCTCTGATTCCTAAGCTTGTGTATGGCATCCTACTAAGGTTATGCCACATACTGCTCTGAGCTCACCAATCTGTTGACCTGTCTGTCTTCCTCACCATACTCACATGTTTTAAAGGCATTTAGTATTCCTTCTTAAATATACATAATCCCAAGTCAGTGAGATGACTCAGTAGGTAAAAGTGCTTGTCTCCAAACCTGAAGACCTAAGTTTCATCCTAGGCTTCCATGTGGTGGGAATAGAGAACAAACTCCTGAATGATGTTTTCTGGCCTCCTTCATGTCCCCACAAAGTACATATAGCAATTAAGAAGTAAAAACAATAAACAGATAAAAATCCCTCATACTCAGCACTGATGTGTTACAATAAATGTATGGAACACATGTAAATGGCAGTCGGTGTTTTATGATGTAAAAGTTCTGTAGGAAGGATGGTGTAAATGAGGCAACAACTTGTTTTCAAGCTTGCCAGGATCTGGCAAACAAATGAGCAAAGGCAGGGGTGGAAATGGCTCAGGGTTCCCTCTCCCCACCTTGAAATCTTCAGTAACTTAACTGGAAGTTGATCCTATTCAATAGAAATGTGACTCAGGTAATTACCTTTGATACTAAGACAGATAAGAAATTGACTTTGTTACATGACAGGGAGACAGTGTTCTCCCTCTGTAGCCTAAATGTCAGCTGGGAGGGCCGGAGAACCAGGGGCTACATGACCCATGAGTCATGCTTGGTTTAGCCGTTAGCTTAGCAAATACGTTTGATGAAATAACTTGAAGAGCAGGTGTTTGGAATGCTTTAGAGCAGGATTTCACAGCACCAGCAGCATGGCATTTGGTGTCAGATAATTCCCAGTGAGAGCGAGTCTATGCATGGGAGCATCTTTGGCTTCTGCCTGTCAGATGCCAATAGTATCCTCTCTGTTCTAATAATAACAACCATGTGTGTGTTCAGACATATCTAGATGGCCTAACTGAAAGCCTCTGTCTTAGAGGTGTTAGTCATGGGGCCTGGATGATGGAGCTATAGAAGCACTGGAGGACAGCAAGTTTGCCATTCACTGAAGATTTTCTTAACAAGATCTGTTTGAATTTCACTTTGATAAAAATAGCACTGCAATGTCCCCTGTTCTCCCCCATGGACTGCAGCTTTCTCTCTTTAAGCAATAGAACAATGCAATTCCAGAAGTTTGTGGGTTCTTCTAAGTTCAGCTTTGGTCTTAGGAGTGAGGTGGAGGATGGAAAGGCCCAGACCTTGACTCAGGGACTAGTTATTTAACAATCACAATTGGGTGATAAAGGGATAAGATCTGAGGCCCCCTGCTTGCTTGGCATGGCCTCTCTCTATAGAGTGAAGTCATTGTCTCCCATGAGCTTATCAAGAGGTTGTTAGAAAGACTCTGTTTCATCCAATCTCTTATTAGCTGTACTCTTTCCCAGCAGCTAAGACTGATTGTCCTGGAAAACAGTTTGAGCCCTTTGTTACATGGGGGAAATGGAGGCTTAGAAAAGTGAAGAGATTTGGCTAATGCCATATAGTCTGCAGGTCCTTGTTAGCTTGTTTCTGCCATTCTTTCTCCTACCAGGACAGTCCACCCCACATCTACCAAAGCTTTGGCTGAACCCTGTTGTAGACTCTGCTTGTGTTTCCTCCTATTTCACTGAAGCTACTTCAGTTACACGTCCTGCCTCTTGCCTTCTGTTTGCTGATAAGGAGCTTACACAACATCAGGGTCTTGACACATCAGCAAACAGTGTAATTACCACACCTAAATCTCGGGGAACATTGTGGACAAAGGGGAAGGAAGAGTGTAAGAGGCAGAGGAACAGGGAGTTTGCTGTGTCTCCTAGGGATGTCACAAGCTACACTCATAAAAATCTCATCCTAACATGAGCTAAACAAGGATGACAATAAACATGCTAGCATGGAAGAGGGAATGCTTATGCAAGAAAACCACAATCAACCAAGGAACTCTGAAAGCAGGAGAAATAATCTTTCCCCAGGAAGAGTATGCCAATTGGTTATGCAATTCTAAGTGGTCAGCCCTGACAACGTTATACAGACTGAGTAGGTTGTATTTATGCATTTAGGAATATATATGTGTATACCTAAGCAAATATGTATGTAACTGCAGTTAATGAGAAAGAGGCCATGCATTTGAAAGAGAGGGAGCAGGGGCATATGAGAAGATTTTGGTGGAAGGGAGGAAATGATGTAATTATTTTATGAATTCAAAAATCAAAGAAAGAATTAAAAGAAGAAATGAAATGTTAATGCTACCTTTCAAATGACACTGTGGCTGCTGACTGAGATTTAAATCAATGAAATAAAACTAATTGGGAGAATGTGAGAGACTCAAATAGGCCTAAAGAAAGTTGTGGAGAAAGTAGACCCTTTTGGGAAACTCCCCTGGGTCTGGAGGACATGCGGGCCTCTATCATGCAGGGTTTGGCACTGGGGTTGTTTCCCATCATGTGATTTAGAGGAATGAAACTGGGCTTTGGATTCAGGTTCAAAATCTGGTTCTAGCAATTCACAACTTTACCACTGTAATGACTGTTTTTGAGTGCTCCCTGTGAGCTGGTCCTGCTATCTAGATTATCAATCTCACAACTATGACAAAAAGTGGGGCAGGTGGGGGGGTCAAAAGTTTTAGATGAGAAAACTGAATTGCAGAGAGTTTAAAACACAAGGAGACAATAAGGAACAGAGTTGGAAGTCAGAGTCGGGTGTGGGGGAGCAATCTGACTCCAGATTGGAGGGACCTAAATTGAGATTTTTATTAAATGGTTAGGTGTGACCTAAAATCTCTAAACTTGAACTTCCTAGTCTATTGAGTTTGACTGGTGATACATCCTTAAAAGAACCCCTAAGGGTGTTAATGATAATAATTCTTTAGAAATATTTTTTAAAAAACAATTTTATGTATATGATTTTAACTTCTTATATGTCTGTGTATTGAATGAGTGTCTGGTATCCACAGAGACCAGAAGAGGACATTGGATCCTCTGGAATTGGTGTTATAGATGGTTATAAGTCACAATGTGGGTGCTAGGAATTGAACCTTGGTCCTCTGGAAAAGTCGTCAGTGTTGTTAACCACTGATTCATCTCCAACTCCAAAGATGATTCTTGGATAGTATGTGGCACCTCTAGTGTCCAGCACATACTCAGCTTTCCTTCTTTCAACACAATGGTTTTAATATCAACTACGATTTCTTGAGTGTGATGTTGGTGTAGGCAAACTAATACATTGACATATAAATGTGATTACATTTAATTTAGCATACGACTAAGCAATTTCAATATTCTTCCATTTCCACAGGGGAACTGGAGGTAGAGAGTCAGTATAATCTGCTTAAGTTCAAACATCGAAGAGTTGGCTGAGCCAGAATTTCCTTTCATCATCGTTGACTCGGAAGTGACCCACTGGTTCCCAAGCTGTACTTTATCCTCTAAGTACTGAAAGCCTCACAGAGCTTTACAGCTGTTCAGATTCTTTAAGTCATTCTCTGGACATGCTCCAGACCTTTACAAATAAAAACAAGCTGAGGGCTCATCTGACTTAGACCTCATCTTGTCTTAGAGGCTAGTTCTTCAAGGGCCATCTGATTTCTATTAAGCCTTGAGGACTCTAAATTCAATTCTTGTTTATCCCTGGTGAATTTCTAATTTAGACTTACATCCATCCCTCCATTACCATGCCCCAGTATGGCTTTAGGACTTCAGACTAATCTTCAGTGAAACTGGGATGAAATCTTATTACAGCTCTTCCTGGTGTGGCCCCAAAGCACACAGCCAGCCCCATTTTCCCTATACTCTCCCCTCCATGAGTCCCTAATGACTCAGAGCTTCCTTAACTCTCAGGTTCCTTTCTTTAACACATGCTCCCATGTTTGGCATTTCTAGATCTGTCTTCCCCCCATCCAAATGTTTCTTCTCTCCAAGGTAATGTCTACATATGTGGGAAGCACGTGGTGTCAGCAGTTATATTTTACAGGTCAGAAGTTAAGGAACCCAAAGCCAATTCTCTTTGTATACATACCAGCTCAACATGGTGCCCAAAACAGCAGGTATGGTTGGTTGCCTAAGGAAAAAAATCAGAAAACTTGATGTCACATAAAAGCAAGTGCTTTGGTGACCCTGACTAGGTATGCCTCCTGGTATTTACAAACTTTGTGATCTTGGACAAGTTACAGCAAATCCTTCAAGGCCTCAGTTATACAATGTGGTATTTAGAGGCTTATGGTGGTCTTGTCCACAAAAGCACTGTGATAACTCAGTGTGGTCTAGGCAGAGGCTGACTACACTGCTCTTCTTTGAACTGCATGCCATTCTTACTGCATCTCTTTATGTCACTGACCACACTTAGCTTGCCTATGATTCACTGTGTGTGTTTTCTCTGTGTGTCCTCCTGCCAATTGAGCTCTTTAAAAACAAAGGCTTCAGAATAGACTCAAAGGTGCAATTCACAGAACACTTCATAGACATGATTGGTAAGTTTTTATTTTGTGAATGAACAGAGCACAGAACTTTGGGAGGAAGAAGGCTGTATTGTGGTTCAAGGAGAAATATGTGGGAGTCACCTTGTGAGGGCGGAGATTGTTTTTCTAAATCTCAGTGGAGTCTCTGTCATCACTTGGCTTAGTGACAGGTGAGAGCCAGTGGCCAACACATACCTGCTAAAAAATGAATATGAACTCCAGAAATATTTAGCCTATCAGAGTACATAACTCTCACTTGAGCTGACACCTACCCAGTCATAAAAAGAGAAACTAAAGCCCTGGAAGGGAAAGAAATGTCTAGTTTCATAGTAGCCAACCATAGTATTTTAGTTTCCTTTTCATATGAGATAATCTATAACCTGGTACCTATACAGTGCTTGGCTGACAAAGACTGACTCACTGTGGCATATCAGAACTGAATTCAGCTCGATTCTCTTGCTGTCTTGTGACTTTCAGGACTGAGCAAATCAGGGCATAAAAGGGGAAGAAGGTTCAAGGTCAATAAGCAAACATAGTAATTTTATTAGTCAATTTTTTCATTGTTATGACAAGAAAACTGACAGCAACTTAAGAAAATTATTTTGGCTTATGGGAAAGCACAACACATCTGGGAAGACTAGGAATCAAAGAACAGGAAATGGTGCACATCTGGCTTTATTCTTTTTTAAATTTCTATTTAGTAGTATAGTCCAGCTTATGTGATGGTGCTGTCTCCATTCAGGATGGGTATTCAAGCATCCTCACAGATATAATCAAATGACAGTGAAGACATCCATCATAGTTACCTTCTCTGGATTACTGCTTCATCTGCAAAATGACTTGAGTGGGGTGACCAACTATGAAGAGGGTTGAAGACCAAAAAGGCTATGACAATGTTTTCATTGATTTTCTTGGAGATATTTTTTTTTCTGGATAATAGTGGACTGTCAACAGGTACAACCCTATTGCTGAAGGTACCTAAAGCATAGAACATAGAGAAACCCAGCTGATACTCAGCTGGAAATGCCATTCATTCTGGCTGTAGTATTGGAAGGTAATCATCAATCTCAACCAGCATTGAATCCAGCAAGCTACAATAATGATGCTTCTGGTAAAATATGCTCACCAGTACAATAGTGGCATGGACTTTATGGGAATAACCAACCACTTAAAATGAATTTGAGACCTGATTTATAAGACAGAACTGTAGTCAGAGTTTCTGTTCTGCCTGGTCCCTCAG
Source organism: Cricetulus griseus (assembly GCF_003668045.3). Lineage (NCBI taxonomy): Eukaryota > Metazoa > Chordata > Mammalia > Rodentia > Cricetidae > Cricetulus > Cricetulus griseus. Next base: position 82,098,434 of record NC_048595.1, on the reverse strand, counting down.
CCGATTAACCCCAAATACGCACACAGAGACACATTAATTATTAAACTACTGGCTGATGGCTCAGACTTCTTACTGACTAGCTCTCTCTTAATTATTAACCCATTTATATTAAACCATGTATTGTCATGGGGCTGTGGCTTACCCATAATCAGGCATGTCACTCCTTTGGCAGAATGGCATCTTCTGGTGGCCTCTCTCTCTTCTCCCCTGCATTCTCCTCATCTGATAGCCCCACCTATACTTCCTGCCTGGCTACTGGGCAATCAGTGTTTTATTCATCAACCGATAAGAAAGAACTATATACAGAAGGACATCCCCTATCATCTCCCCTTTGTGTCTAAATAAAAGAAAGGTTTTAAATTTAACATAGTAAAATTATATATAACAAAACAGTCATCAATCAAGAACTATAGTTAGCATTTACATTAACATTCGGCAAAACAAAGAAAATATTCTATCATCTATCCTATCTTGGTGAATCTAAAGTTTTATATGTTACTTATCTTTATCATAACTAAGGAAAACCATAACCATAAAAATGGGTTAATAATTAAGAGAGAGATAGCCAGTAAGAGGCCTGAGCCAGCCAACAGTTTAATAATTAATAAGTCTCTGCACACAGGGGAGGGCCTAGGCCCTGCTCCAAATGACTTTGAAGATTCTCCAAGGAAGGCTTCACCCTACCTGGGGAGCAGAAAGAGCATGGGATAGGGGGTTGGTGGGGGGCAGGAGAGGAGGGGAGGGGGGGGAGAGGGAAATTGGATTGATGTGTAAAACAAACTTTTTCTAATTAAAAAAAGAGAGGAAAAATTAGTATGTCTCTGTGTACTTATTTGGGGCTAATCAGCTGAGGAACTAGGCAGAACAGAAACTGACTACAGAATGGCACCCAACCTGAGGCAAGAATTTCCACATAAAACCTGACAAAAAGCTTAAAACGGGATTTTAAAAACAAAAAAAACCAAAGTCAAGCACAGCTTCTTGGTAGCCGCATTTTCTTGCCTGGGCTCTGTTTGCTAGAGACAGGCAGGGACACAGCTCTTTTAAGAGGCCCTGCTACCAAACAATTAAATGTTACTTATGTGTAGACAGCATCCTTCTTGGTGGTGAGAGGTACCTAGAAACTCCACAGAGTTGTGACAACAAACATGGCTCCCACCAGTACTCCACCATAAAGCTACTCTCAGAAAGCCAAGGAATAGAACAGGGCCAACCGGCTGCTTTAATTTTAGTCATGCTGTTTAACAGATAAGACTCATGGTCAGAAAAGGATAGAGATACAATAAAGACAGATTCAGAGGGAAAAAGAAAAACCTCTAAATGTTTTACAGTGTGTTTAAAAATAAAATACAGTGTGTTTAAAAATAGGCTTGGGAAAAAAAGAAAAAGGATAAAATTGTGCTTACAAAATAAGTAAAATAGCTGGGTGTGGTGGCACACACCTTTAATCCCAACACTTAGGAGGCAGAGGCAAATAGACCTCTGTAATTTCAAGGCCAGCCTGGTGTACAGAGTGAGTTCAAGGGCAGCCAAAAATACACAGAGAAATCCTGTCTCAAAAAACCAAAAGATAAAAGTAATTAAGTAATAAAAAAAAGCCACATTAAAATGGAAAGTATACAGAGAGTCTGGATACTATATGTTATTGGGTCGTCTTTGAATTGTGTGATTGCTGAGAAAGGGGCAACAGCTGCTAACAGACATTTGATTACAAATGCTGCTGGAATAATATAACCTATACATTTTAAAAATGTTTTGACTTCGAAGTTTAAGTCTAAGGACAGGTTACTTTTTAAAAAAAAAGTTCTACTTTTGTTTCCACAAAAGGTAAAACGCTGTGGATTCCTTCCAGACTATATGGTTTGATCAAGCAAGACCCCCTGAAGCAGTGCCCCAGGTGATCCAACATCCAAAACAGCTAAGAGGATGCAGCCTCAGACTACTACAGCCAGGATTTGGCCAGGTCTCTGGGTTTTCTCAGGATCCCCATGGTATTGACAGCACCCTCAAACAGCAGGAAGCAGTTTGGAGAGAATGACTCCCAAATTTCCAAATACTGTTCATAAATGTTTTTTTCCCCATTTAAATGGAGTTGGTTATAATGGTTAATGAACACGGTCTTTCTAAAGAAAAAAGAGAGAATATGCTATGGAAATGAATACTTTATCTTGGTATGGATTTTGGCTTATTGATACAAATTTAAAGCCAATTTTGTTATAGGGATATTTCTATTCTTGTTTAGATATACATTATACATTATATTTTTATACAATTTTTAAAATTTAGATTAGAAACAATCTTGTTTTACACATCAGTCCCAGTTCCCTCTCACTCCCCTCCTCCCCTGACCCCACCGACCCCCAATCACATGCTCTTTCTGCTCCCCAGGGAGGGTGAGGCTTGCCATGGGGGATCTTCAAAGTCTGTGGCAACATTTGGAGCAGGGCCTAGGCCCTCTCCTGTGTGTCTAGGCTGAGAGAGTATCCCTCTGTGTAGAATGGGCTCCCAAAGTCTGTCTGTACACTAGGGATAAATGCTAATCCACTACCAGAGGCCCCTAGACTGCCCAAAGTCCTAACTGACACTCATATTCAGGGGGTCTGGGTCGGTCCTGTGCAGGTTTCCCAGCTATCAGTCTGAGGTTTATTTTTTTCCCCTTGTTCAGGTCAGCTTTTTCTGTAGGTTTATCCAGCCTGGTCTTGATCCTTTTGCTCAACATTCCTTCCTCTCTGCAACTAGTTTCCAGGAGTTTGGCTCAGTGTTTAGCTGTGGGTGTCTGCTTCTGGTTCCATCAGCTACTGGATGAAGGCTCTAGGATGGCATAAAAGATAGTCATCAATCTCATTGTAGGGGAAGAGCATTTAAGGTAGCCACTCCAATATTGCTTATATTCTTAGTTGGGGTCATCCTGGTAGATCTCTGGATATTTTTCTAGTGCCACATTTCTCTTTAGACCTATAATGGCTCCCTCTATTATGGTACCTCTTTTTTTGTGTTCCTAGATTTCCCCCCTGACTCAATCTTTATGTCCTCCTCTCTCCTCCTCTTCTGCCTTTCTTTTTCTCTTAATTCCCTCTCCCCTCACCCCATTCTCCCAATTTGTTCATGAGATCTTGTCCCTTTCCTCTTCTCTGGGGGATCATGTATGTCTCTATTAGCATCCTCCTTGCTTCCTAGCTTCTCTGGCAGTGTGGATTGTAGGCTGGTAATCCTTTGCTCTATGATATATATATATATATATATATCATATATTATGTACATACAATGTTTGTCCTTTTGTGCCTGGGTTACCTCACTCAGGATTGTTTCTTCTAGTTCTATCCATTTGCCTGCAAACTTCAAGATTTCATTGTTTTTTCCTCTGAGTAATACTCCATTGTGTAAATGTACCACATTTTCTCTATCCATTCTTCAGTTGAGGGACATCTAGGTTGCTTCCAGGTTCTGGCTATTACAAATAATGCTGCTATGAACATAATTGAACAGATGTCCTTGTTGTATGAATGTGCATCCTTTGGGTATATGCCTAAGAGTGGAATTGCTGGGTCTTGAGGCAGACTAATTCTCATTGTTATTAAGAAACTCCATACTGATATCCAAAGTGGTTGTATGAATTTGCACTCCCACCAGCAGTAGAGGAGTGTTCCCCTTTCTCCACATCCTCTCCAGCATATATTGTCATTGGTGTTTTGGATTTTAGCCATTCTGACAGGAGCAAGATGGCATCTCAGAGTTGTTTTGATTTGCGTTTCCCTGATGGCTAAGGATGTTGAACACTTTCTTAAGTGTCTTTCAGCCATTTTAGATTCCTCTATTGAGAATTCTCTATTTAGTTCTTTACCCCACTTTTTAATTGGATTATTTGGTGTTCGGGTGACTAGCTTCTTGAGTTCTTTGTATATTTTGGAAACCAGCCCTTTGTCAGATGTGGGGTTGGTGAAGATCTTTTCCCATTCTGTGGGCTGCCATTTTGTCTTGTTGGCTGTCTCCTTTGCCTTACAGAAGCTTCTCAGTTTCAGGAGGTCCCATTTATTGTCAATCTCAGTGTCTGCACTACTGGTGTTATGTTCAGCAAGCAGTCTCCTGTACCAATTCTTTCAAGGGTACCTCCCAATTTCTCTTCAAAGAGGTTCAGTGTGACTGGATTTATGTTGAAATCTTTGAGCCATTTGGACTTAAGATTTGTGCATGGCAATAGATATGGATCTAACTGCAGTCTTCTACATGCCAGCATCCAGTTATGCCAGCACCATTTGTTGAAGATGCTTTCTTTCTTCCATTGTATAATTTTAGCTTCTTTGTCACAAAATCAGGTGTTCATGGGTGTGTTGGTTAATATCAGGGGTTTTTTACTTCAATTCCAGTGGTCTACTTGTCTATTTCTGTGCCAATATCAAGCTGTTATAAGGACTATAGCTGTATAATAGAGCTTGAAGTCTGGGATGGTGATGCCTCTGGAAGTTCCTTTATTGTAAAAGGTTGTTTTGGCTATTCTGGGTCTTTGTTTTTCCATATAAGTTGAGTATTATTCTTTAAAGGACTGTGAAGAATTGTGCCAGTATTTTGATGGGGATTGCATTGAATCTGTAGATTGCTTTTTTCATTTACTGTGTTGATGCTATCTATCCAAGAGCATGGGAGATATTTCCATTTTCTGGTATCTTTTTTAATTTCTTTCTTTAAAGACTCAAAGTTCTTGCTATACAGGTCTTTCACTTGTTTGGTTATTGTTACCCCAAGATATTTTATGTTGTTTGTGGCTATTTGAAAGGGTAATGTTTCTCTGACTTCTTTCTCAGCACATTTATCATCTGTATATAGTAGGGCTACTGATTTTTTTTCAGTTAGTCTTGTATCTTGCCACTTTGCTGAAGGTGTTTATCAGCTGTAGGAGTTCCCTGGTAGAATTTTTCCCGGGTCTCTTATGTAAGCTATCATATCATCTGCAAATAGTGAAAGTTTGACTTCTTCCTTTCCAATTTGTATCCCCTTGATCTCCTTTTGTTGTCTTATTGCTCTAGCTAGAACTTCAAGTACAATATTGAAGAGGTATGGAGAGAGTGGACAGCCTTGTCTTGTTCCTGATTTCAGATGAATCATGTTGAGTTTCTCTTCATTTAGTTTGATGTTGATTGTTGGTTTGCTGTATATTGTGTTTATTATGTTTAGGTATTCCTGATCTCTCTACCTTTATCCTGAAGGGATGTTGGATTTTGTCAAAGGCTTTTTCAGCATCTAGTGAGATGGTCATATGGATTTTCTTTTTCTGTTTGTTTATATGGTGGATTACATTGATGGATTTTCATATGTTGAACCATCCCTGCAGCTCTGGGATGAAGCCTATTTGATCATGGTGGATGATTTCTCTGATGTGTTGTTGGATTCTATTTGTCAGTATTTTATTGAGTATTTTTGCATCAGCGTTCACAAGAGATATTGGTCTGTAGTTCTCTTTCTTAGTTGTATCTTTGTGTGGCTTGTGTAACAAGGTAATTATAGCCTGGTAAAAAGAGTTTGGCAATGAACCTTCTGTTTCTATTGTGTGGAACACCTTGAGGAGTATTGGTATTAGCTCTTCTTTGAATTTCTGGTAGAATTCTGCACTGATACCATCTGGCTCTGGGCTTTTTTTTTGGGGGGGGAGACTTTTGATGGCTGCTTCTATTTCATTAGGGGTTATAGGTCTGTTTAAATTGCTTATCTGTTCTTAATTTAATTTTGGTAAGTGATATCTATCCAGAAAAGTATCCATTTCCTTTAAATTTTTGAATTTTGTGCAGTTCTTTTTTTAAAGTATGACCTGAAGATTCTCTGGATTTCCTCAGTGACTGTTATGTCCCCCCTTTCATGTCTGATTTTGCTAATTTGTATGTTCTCTCTCTGACTTTTGGTTAGTTTGGATAAAGGTTTGTCTATCTTGTTGATTTTGTTGAAGACCCAACTATTTTTTACATTGATTCTTTGTATTGTTTTCCTGTTTTCTATTTTATTGATTTCAGCCCTCAATTTGATTATTTCCTGGAGTATAATCCTCCAGGATGAGTTTGCTTCTTTTTGTTTTGGAGCTTGCAGTTGTGCTGTTAATTCTCTAGTGTGACTATTTTCAAGTTTCTTCATGTGGACACTTAGTGCTATGACTCTTCCTCTTAGTACTGTTTTGAAAGTGTTGCATAAGTTTGGGTATGTTGCATCTTCATTCTCATTGAATTCTAGGAAATCTTTAATTTCCTAAAGTCTTTCTTTATTTCTTCCTTGACCCAGGAACAACTGTGTATCATTTAATTTCCATGAGTTTGTAGGTTTTCTGCAATTATGCTGTTGTTTAATTCTAACTTTAAAGCATATTGTTCTGATAAGCTACAGGGTGATATTCCAAATTTTTTGTATCTGTTGGGGTTTGCTATGTTGCCAAGTATGTGGTTGATTTTAGAGAAGGATCCATGTGGTACTGAGAAGAAGGTATCTTCTTTTCTGTTTGGATGGAATGTTATATAGATATCTGTTAAACACAATTGGGTGATAACTTCTGTTAGATCCTTTGTTTCTTTGTTAATTTTCTGTCTGGTGGTCCTGTCTTGTGGTGACAGTGGGGTATTGAAGTCTCCCACTATAAGTGTGTGAGGTTTTATGTGTGATTTAAGTTTTAGTAATGTTTGTTTTATGAATGTGGGTGTCTTTGTATTTGGGGTATAGATGTTCAGAATTGAGACTTCATCCTGATAGATTTTTCCTGTGATGAATATGAAATGAACTTCTTCATCTCTTTTGATTGATTTTAGTTTGAAGTCTAATTTGTTAGATATTAGGATAGCTACACTAGCTTGTTTCTTGGGTCCATTTGATTGGAAAATCATTTCCCAACCCTTTACTCTGAGGTAATGTCTGTCTTTGAAGTTGAGCTGTGATTCTTGTATGCAACAGAAGAATGGATTCTGTCTTTGTATCATTTTGTTAGCCTGTGTCATTTTATAGGCAAGTTAAGACCATTAATATTGAGGGGAATTAAGAACCACTGATTTGTTAATTCTTGTTTGTTTTTGATTTGTTGTTGGTGGTGGTATTGTGTGTGGATTTACCCCGGTTTTTCTGTTGACTTTTTGTAAAGTTGGATTATCTATTGCCTATGTTTTGTGAGTGTAGTTAACTTCCTTTGGTTAGAGTTTTCCTTCTAGTACTTTCTGTAGGGCTGGATTAGTGGATATATATTAAGTCTGGTTTTGTCATGGAATATCTTGTTTTCTGCATCTATAGTGAATGAAAACTTTGCTGGGTATAGTAGTCTGGGCTGGCATCCGTGGTCTCTTAGTGTTTGTAGAATATCTGTCTAGGACCTTCTGGCTTTCAGACTTTCCATGGAGAAGTCAGGTGTATTTCTGATAAGTTTGCTTTTTTTTTTTTATATGTTACTTGGCCTTTTTCTTTCCTGCTCTTAACATTGTTTCTTTATTCTGTATGTTTGATGTTTTGATTATTATGTGGCAAGTGGACTTTTTTGTAGTTCACTCTATTTGGTGTTCTGTAAGCTTTTTGTGTTTTCATTGGCATGTCTTTCTTTAGGATGGGAAAGTTTTCTTCTATGATTTTGTTGAATATGTTTTCTGCAACATTGAGTTGATTTTCTTCATCTTCTTTTATACCTATTATTCTTAGGTTTGGCCTTTTCACCATGTCCCATATTTCCTGGATATTGTGTGTTAGGGATTTGTTGGACTTAAGATTTTCTTTGGTTGATGGATCTTTTTCTCCTAGTGTATCTGCAATGCCTGAGATTCTCTCTTCCATCTATTGTATTCTGTTGGTTATGCTTGCATCTGTAGTTCCTGATCATTTACCAATCTTTTCTAATTCCAGCATTCCCTCAGACTGCATTTTTTTTATTGTCTCTATTTCAGCTTTCAAACCTTGCACTGTTTGAATTGTTTCTTGCAATTTTTGGTTTGTCTTTTCCACCATTTCTTGAATTTTTTTGTTTGTTATTTCTTCCATTTCTTTGAAGGATTTTATCATTTCCTCTTTTAGGGTCTCTATCTTAATCATGAAGTTGTTTTTAAGGTTGTCCTCTTCTGCTTCATCTGTGTTGGGATGTTCAGGTTTTGCTGGCGTAGAAACCCTAGACTCTGGTGGCATCATATTGGTTTTTCTGTTGTTGCATGTGTTCTTATATTGTTGTCTTCCCATCCCTTCTTCCAGTGGGTACAGGTGGGGTCTCTTCCCCTTTGGTGGGTATGAGTCCAGAGTTCTTTTCTGGTGGGTGCAAGCAGGTGCAATACTCTGATGGGTCTCAGCGTGGATGCAGGCAGGTCTGAAACACTCCCTCTCCTTGTGGGTGGAGGTGGGACTTAAACAGCAATGTCAGCAGAACCTGGATAGCCTATTCTGCCTGGGATGAGTCGACCTGCCTGCAGTCCCCAGGTCAGGAGATCCCAAAGAGGGCAATCGAAAGTCAGGCCTGAGAGGGGGCTATACATTACATTTTTAGATGAGCTGCATAAACACAGTATCTAAACAAGAATAGAAATATACCTATAACAAAATTGGCCTAAATTTGTATCTATAAACCCAAATCCATGCCAATGTAAAGTACTCATTTCTATATCATATGGAACACATAAAAGCCCTGGTTTATAAACTTTTTATCAAAGTAAATTCAGGTATTGTTGGTTTGCTGATGACTGATAGGTTACAGATGTGTGCAGTGACCAAGATGGGGGGGTGATTGCTAGAAATTTGTACTGAGACTAGTAATGTGTGCTTCTGAGATGTGGTGTTGGTAATGCCACTGTCATGTACAGAGAGGCTATGAGATAGCTGTTGGGTCAGTAGTGTTATTCTGGATGAACATCTTGGCAAGATTGCAAGTTTTTGGGTCAAAATTATTCACAAATGAGGGGAAGAAAATGAGGAATGATAAAGAATAGGGCTGAAGGCTTGTGAGAACCAACTTAACAAAAAAGAGTTTATAGGAACTAATTAACCCTGACTTCTTAGAGACTTACGATGCTGGATAAGATGTTACCATAAGAACCAAACATTGTTTCTCTCTCTCTGGGAAACAAACATAGGTATAACACTGTTTTCTATGTATAGAGTTGCATTATTAGAATATAGGGGTAATTTGCTTTTCTTCCTTACCATTTCCACCTCTCCCCATATCTTTCTCTTGTCTAGTTGCTTTTAATGAGCCTTCTGGTACCATGCTGAATAAAAATGGTGATAGAGGTCATTTTTGTTTTGTTTTGGATCTTAGATTAGTAAATTAGATATCACTATGCTAACATTTTCATAATGTTTTAATCTAGAATTTCTATGGAAGCATTGAAGTCCCTGATTACTCCCAATAATCTTAGATAAAAGGAACAAAGTTGGAGGCATTACATTATCTTACATCAAATACATTGCAACTCTATAGTGATTGAATGCCATAGGGTTGTCATTAAAAAAGAAACATAAATTAGTAGGGTAGAATAGATTACCCAGAAATAATACCACATATTTATAGTTAGCCAATTTCCTGAAAAACACAAAAAAGTACATTGAATAAAAACAACCTCTTAATAAATGGTTTATGTGTGTGGGGGAGCTAGATATTTAAATGCAGGATATTCAAATCTGACCTTTACTTTTCACCCAATAGAAAAATAAACAAGAACAATAACACAAACAATCAAGGTTGGTCCAAGAGCAATGTGTTTATAGCTAATTGATTGTCTCTTCCTCCCAAGGCTCAGGGAACACTATGAGAGAGGGGGCAGAAAGAGTAGTGGATGGCTACCAGGAAATATTGTCTTCCAGACACAGCAGGACAATTGCCTATATAAACTCACAGAAGTTATGACATCATGTATAAGATCTTTAAAGCTCAAGACAGAGCAAATCCCAGGTTGGAATAAGGAGGTGGGCACAAGGTCCTACCTGGGGTAGAGGTGCTAATAGCAATGGGACTAACCTAGGCACTCTGAACATATGTTACAGTTCATAGCTGCTGGGAGATGGGGAGACAGTCTTCTTTAAGAGTGGAGCCCCTGGTAAGTTGACCATGCCTTAGTGAAGGTCACATATCTAAAATGTAGGCAGTACAAAGTGGACTTGATGGTAGAAAAACAAAAGGACACAAAGTTGGGTGAGTATGGAAGGGTGTGTGTGGTTTCGGGAGGAATTGAGGAAGGAAGTAAATATGATCAAAATGCATTGTATGACATTCTCAAAGAACTAACAAAATTAGAAAAAATGAATCAAAGATTTAAATGTGAGATTAGAAACTATGAAATTGCCAGAAGACAACATGGAGGAAATCTGGTCAAGTAAAGGTAATAAAATGTCAAAATATGAGAAGGCTCCTTGGGTAAAAATGTCTGCTTCTAAGCTTGAAGACTTGAGTTTGACCTCTGGAACTCTCATAATGGGAGGGGAGAAGTTGTCCTCTGTCCTCTACATGCACTCTATGGCATGCACACACACACACACGTGTGTGTGTGTGTGTGTGTGTGTGTGTGTGTGTGTGTGTGTGTGTGTGCACCCCACACTGGTGTGAGGACATACGTACTCAGGTACACATATACACATTTGAATAAGAATATAAAAGCAAAAAATGAAGGAAAAGGTAGACACATTACAAGTCTAATTATGTTGTTGAAATAACCATTCGTAGCCAGAGGGGTCAAGAGCACCACAAGAAAACTTACAGAACCAACCCACTAATTTGGGCTCATAGGAGCTCCCTGAGGCTGAACTGATAACCTGGGAGCCTGCATGGTACTAACCTAGGCACTCTGAACGTATGTTACAGTTGTGTAGATTGGTTTTCTTGTGGGACTCCTAACAGTGAGAACAGGAGCTGTCTCTGACTCTGTTGCCTGATTTTGGGACCCGTTCCTTCTGTTGGGTTACCTTGCCCACCCTTAATAGAAGAGGAGGTACCAAGTCTTACTGCAATTTGAAATACCATGGTTGGTGGATATCTGTGGGATGCCAGTCTGTATTTGAAGAGAGACAGAGGAGGAAGATTGGATGGTATGGGTTGGTAGGACACTTGGAAGAGAGGAAGGAGGGGAAACTTTGGGATGTAAAACAAAAGACCCAATCAAACAAACAAACAAAAACAACAACAAAATAAATAAGAAAAGAAAAATAAGCATTCATGAGAGTGAAGAAATAATCTGCAGATAGAGAAAAAAATCACATGATACACTTGGCAATGGATTAAAACTCTAAATATACAAGCAATCTAAAAATAACAATAAAATATATTTAAAATATGATTAAACACTAATTGAAGGAATAATTTCAAGTAGCCAACACATTATAGAACATGTTCAACTTTATTAGCTATTAGAGAAATACAATTCAAAACCACAATTTGATATATTACTTTATTTTTGAAAGGCTATTCTCTCTCAGTCTCTCTCTTTCTCTCTCTGTATCTCTGTGTTTCTCTCTCTCTCTCTCTCTCTCTCTCTCTCTCTCTCTCTCTCTCTCTCTCTCTCACACACACACACACACACACACACACACCAAATGCTGGTGAGGATGTTGAGAAAAAGGAAGTCATACACTCGTGGTGAAAATGTCAATTTATACAGCTACTAGAGTATAGTAGGACAGTATAGAGGTTCTCTATGAAACTGAAACCAAATCTACCATAGAATGTAGCAGCCTCACCTCTGAATCCACATGGAAAAGAAATGACATCACTTTACCAGAGAGACTTGCTTGTTAATGCACTATTTACAACTGCTAAAATTTAGAATACACTTAGCTGCTCATTAGTAGGTAGATGGACATGAAAATGTGATCTGTATATACAATAGAAAACTACTCACTTATAAAAAGAAAGATTTCAGTATTTGCAGCAAAATTTTCAGAAAGAGAAAGATAAATTTCACGTAGAGTATAGCAGTCACTACTAGAGGCAGGGAGGAGGGGGGCCAGGGTGGTGATGGTCAGATGACAAGTATTCTAATATAGTTAGACAAAAGAGGTAAGTTAGTGCTTTGTAGTTTAGAACTGGGGAGGAGGAGTACAGTTTGTAGAAACTTGTGCTATACTAATGAATGACTAGGAAGCATTAGAATAAATAAAATGGAGTTGGAAGCCTCCAAGTCCAAAAAAATGTTAACAAGGAGACATTAATTACCTCAAACTAATCATAATCAGTACCTATTGCACACATTAATGTATTTCCCATAAATAGGTATAATTATACTAATAAAAATCTAGAAAAATGATATGGAAATGCAACCACCCCAAAATTGGCCATTAAATAATAAGTCAGGTGTTGAATTATTACACTCAATCACAGAAATCTCAGCCTAGATACAGGGGAGAGGGCCTGGGTCCTGCCCCAAATGATGTGACAGACTTTGATGATCCCCCATGGGAGGCCTCATCCTCTCTGAGGAGTGGATGGAGAAATGGTTGGGAGATGGTGGGAGGATGGGAGGGAGAGGAAACTGGGATTGGTATATAAAATAAGACCATTTTTAATTTAAATAAAAAATAAATTTTTTACAATTAAAAAAATGAAAAATCTTATAAAAGCAGATGCTGTTTGAGGTGAGACTTAAGGGATGGAAGAGACCTCTACTAGGAAGAGAAGGAATAACTAGAGGTCAGGTGACAATGTTCTTAAAGGAAGGGATAATATGCATACAGGCAGCATAAGCTCTGAGGCAGCAAATTGTGATTTGGAACAGCTAAAGGAAAAGAGAGTAGGGTAAGAGGATCAGATTGGTGTTCAGATCCTAAGAGTCAAACAATCAAACTCAGAAGGACTTTTGTCCATGTGGGCAATAATAAGCCATGGAAAATGGTAGGTGAGTGGGATTGGATGACAGATGCATCTCAGCACATCACGCTAGCAGTTTTGGGGATTAACAGGAGGTGAGAGGGGCTAGAGTAGAACCACCATGTAAAGCTGATCAAGACCTGATACAAGCAGGTGCCAGAGGCTCGGGATATATATGGGAGAGTGCTGAGGCCCAGCTTGTATCAGTCCCCTGCCACAGAGGCTCTCTATTCTTGACTGAAGTCTTTGGGGCTGAGATCAGAGCCAGCCTAATGGCCCCGGGTCCATCCCTCAGTCAGGGGGTGATTGACCGGGAAACTCCTAGCTACCCAACTTCGATAAAGAGGAGACACAGGCATCTTGTCATTTCAGGAGGGCTCTCAGTCCATGCTGGAAACTGGAGTCTCTGGTTTATTCATGCATCCTCTTAAATGGCTTTCCAACAGAGGGGGTGACCACAGAAGGCATCTACTATCATGTATAAAGCTGATATCAAGTAATTCTTTTAATTCAAGAGGCACCTAAACAGTCTCTAGGCACATAAGCAAGTTCTCAGAAGGGGGGGACACACCCAGGGCCTACGTCTGTTGTCATGTAAACTAGGAGACATTCTCCACGGAGGCCAAGCCAACCAGCAGAGATTAGCCCTGCACTGGAAGACAATGGGAGATTCAGGCTCCTGGGAATAAAGTGGAGGTTTGGACCCCAAACTTTATCATCAATATTTTTGGGGGCCCTGACAGGAGAGGCAGCAGACAAAAACAGAAGGAAGACATATTGCAAAATCCTTAAATTTAAAATTCCTGAATATTTCTACAATGGCCTCAATGACAAGTGTGCAGCACACATGCTGGGATTTGGGATGCCCTGGGAAGTGAGAGGCCGCAAAGGGAATGGCATTCTGTGAGTTCCCTATAATTCTCTTGGCTTTTGTCTTGGGGTTTTTATTGCTGTAAGTAAAGTAACTTTGTGAGGAAAGGGTTTATTTCATCATAAAACTTTTGAGTCACATATTCTCACTGAGGGAATTCAGGGCAGGAGCTAAAGAAATTCTGCTTCCTGGTTTATGCCCCCTCCTCTGCTCAGCATGCTTTCTTACACACTCTAGACTACCTGCCCAGAGAGGCCACTGCTCACAGTGAGCTGGCTCCTCCCATATCAATCAAGACAACAGCCCACAGGCCTGTCAATGGCCAGTCTTATGGAGACAATTTCTTAATTGTGAGTCCCTCTTCCCAATTGACTCTGGCTTGTGTCAAGTTGACACAATACTAATCAGAGCAGCTGGGTGTGTTCAGCAGGAAGGAATATTACAACCTTTGTAAGAGAATTGCTGAAGGTGGTGAAACTCAGTTAAGGAACTTGAGGAATGAGGCTCGAGGCTGGAGATTTTGATCATAGCAAAATGACCTCAGATGTGGAAGAACATTGGAAGCTGCTATGGTTTGGATGCTGCTGTCCCCTCCTACAGAATCTTAAAGGTCAGTGTGGTAGTACTAAGTGGATTGTTTAAGGTATGATTAAATCCTGAGACCTCCCTCGTGAGTGGGTGCAGGCCTTGCCACAGAGGTATCACATAGCTTTCAGCTCCTACTGCCCTTCAGCTTTTCTCCATGTAAGGATACAGGGCTCATCTCCTCCAGAGAACTTGTCAGAAAAGTGCCATCTTTTAAGCAGATGGCTGAACTTACTGGAGATCTCAACATACAGAATTCTCAGAAATAAATTTGTGGCTTTGCTAAATTAGCTAATCTCAGGTATTTTGTTACAGTAGTTCAGATTGGACTGAGACAGAAGCCGTCATATTGGGTCTTCTCAATACCTCCTCGCATGGTCACTAAGCAGCTGTGCTCTTAGTTTGCATTCCTCCTGTCACAAGAAGACAGTCACCTCCCAAATAGAATGTCTGTGCTGAAAACTTTTAATACCGAATAACCACCAGCCAATCCAACTTCAACCTGCCTTATCCAGAGAAAGCTGTGTCTTTCAAAAAGTTTTCAAAGAATTCTTGCACAAATAAGTGATTAATGATGGCAATACCACAGCAAGCCAGTGCCTTGATTGAAATTGATTTTAATATTTTTTTCTCATTTGAGGCTCAATAGTCTTTCAAGCTGCTTGTCAAACAGAGGAGAAACATAACTGAACTCAGAGATTTTCATCTGCATAGATTTCTGGCAGCAGAGAATTCTAATGCTGACAGAGGCATGAAACTGGTTGCTGCATCCAGGAAGAAGAGTCAATGTGAACAGAAAAGGCACAGGGTCAAGGCTGAGAAAGGTCAAATATTGTGTGTGTGTGTGTGTGTGTGTGTGTGTGTCCGTGTGGTCAGTGTATGAACAGGGCTTTACTCATGACTTCTAGAATACATGATCATTCTCAGTGGTATTCATATGGAAACAGTTAAGAAATAAGGAACTTGCAGCACTGAGTGTGACCTGAGCATGGCAAAGCATTGTGGTGATGACTCTAAGCATGATGGGCAATGTCAGCCCCGCTTCTCTTATCCACCTCCTACTCCAAACCTCTTCTTCCTGGTTTCTTCCATTGTCATTCACCTAACTGCCTTCTTCCTCCTTCCATCCACACCCAGTTCTTTCTTACTCCAGGTTTGTCTCATTCCCCACATAGAAGCAAAGTCTTACACGTCTATGATGTTTCACAGATCACAATGCCAAATGGAATACATGATCTCATCAACCTCACAGCCACACGTGGACATCGGTGCTGTCCCCATTCAGCAGATGATGAAAACAGAGGCCAAGAAGGATGAGATCACTTGCCTGGAGCCACATAGCTATGTGGAGGCACAGGCAAGATGGTGGCTTATGTTTTTTTCCTGCCAACTTTACAAGTCACAGGGATTCCAACATGACAACTTGCACTATATTTCCCCCAAATTGGAATCAAACCTTCCCTGTGTTCAAGGACCCCAAAGAATAGCTGCTTTCTCCTAGGAAGATTGTCTAGAGAACATCGAAGGAATATTTCCCTTTGTGAAGCTTATCTTGAATTATGGGGAAGCTCTCCTTTAAGTCACTGAAATCTTTTGCTGTTCAAGACCATTTGCATATAGTACTGTTCCCATAGGTAGGTAGGCTTAGAGTCTGGAGCCAACATACCCTGGCTCATTTGGTAGATTTTCAGGAGTTTTGTGAGCTGCTGGTTGAATGAAGTAGATTTCTAAAATTCAAATCATTTGTAAGTAAATGAATTATATTGAGAACATAGATCAGAGGTATCCTAAGTTCACTATATATCTCTTGATTATTTGACTGTGATTTATGACCATTGCTATTACCCTTGTAGTTCTAAGGTGGCTCACGTGTAGTATGTAAGCAGAAAAAATAAGAACCTAGTGTGCCTTGTCTTATCTCTTCCTGGGTCTGAGTCCAGTGACGTCCTACTGGGAGTTGGAATTGACTACAAGAAAAATATTTACATTCTGGAAATTGGCAAAGGCTATGAACACAGTCCCCCTTTCTTGCTCAGGCAACCATCTGTTAAACATTTACTAGCCCATTGATGGCTAAAGGGCTGTGGTTAAGAGTTGAATACTTTACTTTATTGTCTTTCTTGCTGTCATGAACTTGGATAGGAGACAGAATGGTATCTACAGGAGACTGGAGAGGAAGTGATTCACGCCTCCCTTTTTCTATGTTGGTGGTGCTGATAAAAGTAGCAATGTTACAAATTATTTAACATCACTGTGGGCTCCAGTATCTCATTTGTGGCCATGGATAAACAATGGGTCAGTTATCTCTTGTCTAAATAAATCACTAATTCCAAATAGAAGTCAAATTTGGGGGATTTATTTATTCAAATATTTTGACTGTATCTTTTGTACCTCATGTTACTTTAAGTGCTTGGAGCCCAGAAGCAGACATGGCAGACAAGACCCTTCATTTCTGAGGTGCTTTTGGGCTGGCAGGGAGTCTTAAGCTTGGCGAGACATCTAAACAGCTGGCACCTTCCCAGTGATCTCAGAGCATGCTTAGAGATTATGTTCATCTAACTGGGTGAACTACTTGGGAGGGAGAGACTATCATGTTCTCTCCTGTTATTATCAGACCTTGTCTGGACCTGGCAATCTCCACCCTTGGAATTAACAAAATGTCTTTTCTCTCTTCTCCTTAGTAAGACTGATCATCAGCTGTTTAAGTTACTACTTCTGTAAGAAAGGAAACGTGGCACTGGGTTTGACCATGGATTGTTTCCCCTTTGGGGTAAAGGGGATGGAGAGAGGGGCTTACATAATTTCCTCAAGTTGTGGCATTATCTTTAGCTGTGGCTTAAACCCCCACCCCCACTTTTGGCAGACCTCTTCTATAGACCAGTCAAGCATGTGATGAAGAAGCACCCAGTTTCATCCTTATTTTGGGGGAGTGGAATCAAAGCTGGTAGCTTTGTTTCACTTTTTCAAGAGAAATGTCAGGACATTCTAGAATACCCAATTCTAGCCATTCTCAGATTGCCTGATGGTGATACTTACTGAGCCTTCCCTCTGTCTGGGAAATAGACAGTGGCAGGTAGAATGGGTACATTTATGTTGATCTATACCACGTTGGTTTGCTTAGGTTAGCTGGAGTTACTCCTCATATCATGATGGTAGCAGAAACCTCTTGAGAAGCCTGGAAGTCCACAGGGGAAAGTCCCTTGGGAAACCTGATTATTGACCATGTCTGACCATGGCATTTTCAGATGTGATTGGTTTCTAGCTTTCTGAATGTTGGACATTCCATGCCTGCATTTTCTCTTCCTCTTGCCACTTGCAAGGGAGGCTATAATTGATTGTATTTGGAAAGAATGCCCAGTAGATGGCATCCATTTCAGTGGGATGGTGAGAGGAGCACGTTGGCAGTAGGAAATATCATGCTAGGAGTGTAGAATGTCACAGGGGAAAGCACCCAGGAGAGCCTGTGAGGTGTGAGCATGGAGAGTCCCTACCTGGCTAGGGAGGGATGCAGAGCAGGTAAAGTAAGTAGTATTCCTCATACTCCTGTCAAGGACATGGGTTGCTCTTCCTTGATAGCGCTCCCCAAAGAAGGCCTTACTTTGGGTAATCCAGGAGAGTGGGATGTTTCCATGCTGGAATCCCACACAGAAAGCAGCAGTATCTCTGTTCTCTGGGTCTCCTGACTTCGTGTTACTCTTGACTGCTTAGCTTCCAGAAAGAGCTATCAGTCCCTCCATCAGAGACATTTTTGCTGTTCTACAATTGGGCTGCCTGAAAAACTCTGTTTTGGAAGATGGTTTCCACTAATGGTGTACTTGACTAGTTCACATGAACTAAATATCAGATCATTAGAGCTTTCAAACTGTATGCAGTTATCTGAGGTCCCAACAAGTGCACCCATTAAATATTCAAAGGAATTCATTCTATCTGGGAATGCAATGATAAGCATTCCCTTTCTGTTTAGCTCCTTTTCACACTGACCAGGGAAGAAAGTCAAGCTAGAGTATCCCTAGCACTGTTGAAGCACCTGCCTTACTGACTTCATTCTGTATCCCACTTTGTGGGAAATTCTGCTTCCACTATCTTCCCTCACTCATTTCTCGAAAGCCTTCCAAAGCTCCGTTTTCTCATGTGACTTATCTCTGGAGACTTCCCTGATTCTGGCTTCTATTGAATATTATGAAGGTTGCGCCCACCATCTGTGTGAACTCACAGTGTATAAAAGTTTAGCTTTTCCTTTGCCTTCTCCTATCATCCATTCTGAATGGATCCGATTACTTCTTGCTTAACTGCTCAGCTAGCCTGACTAACTGGATCATCTTCAGTTCATCCTCCGTCTTCTCCTCTCTGTTTTCATCATCAAATCTGGAAGGATTTCAAGATGTATCTCAATCTTCCCATTGATTACAATCATTTTTCTGCCTCTAGTTGCTTGCTCCTTTCTTTAGTTAACTTAGATTGAAAAAAAACAGCACACCACACAATGGCATAATCTGGGTGATAAATGTGTTTTGAAGGCTGAGATCAAAATGACAGAAAGCTCCTGTGAGGGTCTGCTCTCTGGCTCACAGACACTACCTTCATGCTGTGTTCTCATGTGGAAAAATGAGAGAGCTGGCTGCTGAGGTGGATTTTGTAGGAGCACTGATCCTATTTATGATGGCTCCACCCTCTTCTATCTCCCCCAACCCCAGCTTCCCAGTTCATCTCTGTTTCGGCCTTACCCTTCTCAACATTCTCTATTCTATTTTCAGAGCACATGTATTCCGATACCCCTACTCACTTCAGGCTTCTGATCCCCTCCCTTCCCAAAACATGGTATAATTGTTGCTTCTAGGGCTACTTTCCGTGCCTCAGAGAGTGTCTTTTGGGCATGTCCTTCCACCTTCTGAGATGAATGCTATGGTGAAAGAAATGGAGAGACTAAACCTGAGTCTTCAAATACTTTTACGCTGTACTGATCACATGTAATTCACATGAAGCCCTCATGGCTGCCCATTCTTGCAGACTTCACTTGTTCACACTGTTGTACTAGGGATTGTATTTTAATGTGAAGCTTGGAGGGGACACAACTTTCAAATTATAGCATCATTGTTTGTCAGTTGCTAAAAAGATTCCGTGGCTTTCCATTGCATAAAGAGAAATATCCACAAAAATTCTCTGGTTGTACTTGAGCATTTTATACTAGGAACTAGCAGTTTGGGCCAGGTCAGGCTCTTGAATTCCCCTTCAATACTTGATTGATTCCAATCTTTCTGCTTTTGGTTAGGCTGAAAATGATTTGAAAGTTGAGACTACTAAAGAAACTTGATTTAGATCAAAAGAAACTACCTAGTTCTCCTTAAATCAAAAGAAAAAATGTAAGTTGTATGGTGTGATGGCTTGAATTGTCAGCTTGAGAGAGTCTAGAGTCACCTGCAACAGGGAAAGTAGCTAAGAGAAATACAAGTAACAAATATTGTGAAATGGGTTTGCCTTCCATGCCATGGCTTACAGCAACCAGAAGTCTGTCTGAGTCTTATGGTTCATAAGTGAACAGGATCTGATGATGGCTGCAGTTGGCAAATGCATGGATTTCAGAGTGATGAATGAGAAAGCAGAAAGACAAGAAGAATAGAGTGCTCCTCTATATATCGAGAGGGAAGGTTGTACATCAGCTTAATTTACATATTCATGGGCTTAGAGGTTTTATAATAATTAAAAAATAAAAGCTGGGCTGGGGAGATGATCCAGTTGGAAAGTGTCTACTGCTCAAGCACTGAAACCTGATTCGGGATTCAGAACCTTGTAAAACTAGGTGTGGCGGTGTATGCCCCTGACCAAAACCTTGTGTGTGTGTCATGGTGGGGTATGTGTGGAGACAGGTGGGTCCATGAAACTCTTTGGCCATCAATCTACTCAAATTGAAGAGCTTCACATTCAATGAGAAACCCTGTTTCAAAAAATGCCAATACTCCCTACAAGAACCAAAAACTACCAAAAACCCCAGAAACAAGCAATGAGGGAATGCCTTTTGATTGACTCTCAAAATACTAGAGGCTATTGCTGATGCCCTTGGATGCCTCTCAATAGTGGCATGTTAGTGGCAACCAACAGCTGTCTAAGAGGTTATAAGGCCCATTCAACAGGAGAGAAATCTTACCTGGTACTAGAAACCTAGGCAACTAGCTGGGGCTAGTGAGATCATTTCTTTTAGAAGACAGTCTACTACTACCATTTTCCTGGAGCAGCATAATTCCTTAACTATACTCTAAATCTTATCTTTATGCCCACAGACAGGTGTAGCTACCGTTTTTTCATCAAAGAGGTCTCTCTTTGTAGCAAATGGAGACAATTATAGAAAATCACAACTGGACACAAAGCAAAGACCAGTGGATTGTGGGGCACCCATCTGCAGCACAGCTCTTCTACCAATGGCTAAGAGAACATCACAGAAGAGTGGGCAGAAAGATTGTAAGAGCCAGAATACCAGGAGGTCTGCTGTGTGACTGCCTTTCTTAGAAGTGGCTGCATAAACAAGACCAGAACAATTACACTATCGATAAGTAGAAATATACTAATGTGTCAGGGGGAGAATTTTACAGGGTCCCATCCCTAGACAAAGAGCTACAGGAAACTAATGACAGCTGAGACAGTGAGAGTTAGCCTCTCCTGGGGATGAGCTCCCTGATTGGTTATCCAATACAAAGCTGTAAGCCCTGAAACCATTTGCACATAAATGAAAAATTGACTCAGCAGGGTGTGTGTGTGTGTGTGTGTGTGTGTGTGTGTGTGTGTGTGTGTGTGTATTAAGGAAAAAGAGGCTATAAATTTGAGAGGGAGGTATGGGAAGGATTAGAGGGAGGAGACATGGGAGGAGTTGGAGGGAGGAAAAGAAGGAAGTGGTGTAGTTATATTTGAATTAAAATGTAAATAGATAAGTAAAAAATAAAGGTAGAGAGCAGTTGAAGACAGAAGCCTGATCTCAGGGCTCCACACACCTACATATACACATACACACACCATTTATACATGCACACCTTGCTAACATGCCCAACACTGGAGGTCTTAGTCAGTGTTCTATTGCTGTGAAGAGACACCATGAGCGTCACAATTCTTATAAAGGAAAATGTTTAATTTGGGCTTGCTTACAATTCAGAGGTTTAGTTCATCATTGTCATGATGGGAAACCTGTAGTGCACAGGCAGACGTGGTGCTGGAGGAGCTGAGAGTCCTGCATTTAGATCTGCAGACAGCAGGAAGGTCAAGTCCTGGGCCTGGCTTGAGCACTTGAAACCTCAAAGCCTACCCCTAGTGACACATTTCCTCTAACAAGTTCACACCTCCTAATAGTGCTACTTGCTATGAGCCTATGGGAGCCATTACCATTCAAACCACCACAACCAGATGCGCATGAAAATTTAAAAGTAGTAAAGATGAATGCAAATTGCGCTAGGGAGACATTTTACCCTACTGGGTAAAGCACTTACAGTACACAAGCATGAAGGCCTGACTTTGGATTCCCCTAAACCTATAGAAAGCTAGATATAGTAGCATGCATATATAATCCTGGCACTGCTGCTGTGAGATGGGAGGCAGACAGGTGGAGAATTAGAAGCTGGCAGTCAGCATAGCACACATAGCAGCAAACAGCAGGAGAACCCTTCTGACAAGGCAGAACGCAGCTATGGACACTTAAAACTTAAACATGTCCTCTGACACATGTGTGCTGTGGCATGTGTGTGCCACACACACACACAGATAAAACATTTTAAAAATAAAAATCAGATTCTACATGAATCATTTTAAATATAAAAACAATATAAAACTTTTAGCACTAAAAATTTTAGTATATATTTATGAAAGTCATAGAATAAAATATATATTAAAAGAGTACTGTCCTTTATGTCCAAACACAATGCAAGATCCTTATTCGCCTTATTTTCTGATGGATTTTGAGAAAAGGGAGTTTCTTCGGTCCCTTGTGGTGTGTCTCAAGTGATGTGCTGATCTTGCCACTTACTTTCATCATTGATGAAATGTTTGTGGAACACAGTTAGCCTGGAGCTTCTCAGGTCCTGTTGACTCTAGGAGAAAAAAAAAAAAAAAAAAAAAAAAAAGAAAAAAAAAAAAAAAAAAAAAAAAAAAACCTCAGCCCTGGGGATTAAAACCAGGACACTGCCTATGCTGAGAGAGCACTCTGCCCCTGAGCTATAGCCTCAGCGTGCATTGCTAGTTTTAGATTAGAGTGATGGTCTGACACAGTCAGCTTGACTGAGAGGAAGGAATCTAATCTAGGTCATCTTCCTTCCCTTCCCTGCTCTTCCCTGCTCTCCCCTGCCCTTCCCTGCTCTCCCCTGGCCTCCCCTGAACTCTCCTGCTCTCCCCTGCCTTCCTCTGGCCTCCCCCACCTCCTCCTCTTCCCTTCCCTGGCCTCTCCTGGTCTCCTCTAGCCTCCCATGACCTCCCTTGCTCTCCCCTGCCCTTCCCTGCCCTCCTCTGACCTCCCCTGGCCTCCTCTGGCCTTCTCTGGCCTCTCCTGGCCTCCCCTGGCCTCTCTTGCTTCCCCTGTTCTCCCCTGCTCTTCCCTGACCACCTCTGGCCTCCCCTGACCTCCCCTGCTCTGCCTTGCCCTTCCCTGCCATCTTCTGCCCTCCCGTACCCTCCTCTCTCTGCTCCTTCCTTTTCTTTTTCTCCTGTTCCTTCCCTCTCTCCTCCCCTCCCCTTTCTTTCCTATCCTTCTTTGGCTGTTTGCCCAAATGTAAATAGTGAAAGCACAAGTGAGCTATTAACAGATGGCTTCATCAAACAATAAAATTAAGTGATGATACTTTGGAGATCCAAATATATGACGGAAGACAAGTAAGAAAAAAATATCTTTGTATGTTCTGAAAATAGACACTTGCTGCTTGGGATTGTATTTGTAGTGTTAAGCCAGTTCATGATTCTCTTACCTCTTAAGCAGAAACACAGTAGATTAGTGTCTAAGAGACTAAGGAAGATAACTCAAAATGGCTCTGATAAGCTAAAGCATCACACCTTTTCCTCATATGCAGAAACTATGCATGCACGTACATGACAAGAGTCAGATGGAGAAAAGCGTTTTGGAAGAGTGTAGGAGGTGGAGTTGGAGAGGACAGCATGTAGTGGGGGCAAATAAGAATGATGTACAATGGATGTATGTGTATGAAAATCATAATGAAACCAAGTATTTTTGATGTTAGCTAAAAAGTAATGCAAAATAAAACAAAAGGCTTCTACAGAACCAAGTTATGGTAGTACCTTATGTGTACTACCACATGAGCAAATGCACAGAGAAAGTATCCTATGTGTTCATGACCAAATGCACAGAGAAAGCACAGCACATCTACAAACTGAGTTGTATTTGGCCATAAAGAGTAATGGAGTGTTATTTCCAGAAAAAAGAAGATTGAACTGGAGATCATTATGTTAACAAGATAGATACTGCATGCTTTTTGTCATATGAAGAATTTAAATGAAAAAAATGCATACAAACATGACATGAAGCTAGAAAGAAGTAGGATTCTCTGAGGAGGCAGGAAACCAACTGAGGGGAAGTGGAAACAAGAGTGAGTAAGGGGGGTGAATATGATCAGGGCACATGGCATGATTGCATGAAAATGTCACAATGTACAGTGAATACACACTAACTAAAATTAGTTAATTGAGAAGAAAATGGTTCTAATGATGACGAAGATGTTGAAACACACGAAGATTGTTGGATAAGTTGATTGCAAGATAACAGAGTGGGAAAATACCACTATTTCTACATGGATGGGGTTTTACATATAGAGTTAAAAATAGGTAAAGTTAGTGTTGTGAGTATAAATGGCTTGCTCATGTGTATTGTTAGAACATTTTGTATTTAGCTGGGCTCAAACCTTTTTTGTATATTGGTATCCTGAGAAGGAAAACAGAGCCATTCTGTGTATCTAGGGCTGGCTGATATTTAGACATAGTTGACACTCATTGGACTCTTTTGGACTTGGTGCCCAACTCCCCTTTTCATTGATATTTTGCCTGGTTTGAGCCCTTTTGCTGATGGATACAAGTAGAATGCTCTATGATGGACGCTGTGTTAGCTACTTGTCTCATTACTGTGGCAGAGTGCCTGAGGTTCCAGGGGATACTGTTCAGTATGGCAGGGAGCATTTCAGGAGGTGGCTGGTCACACTTCTTCGGCAGCCAGGTAGCCAGGTAGCAGAGAGTGATGGATCTTTATCCTTAGCACACATCTTTATCTTTTTTTCAGAATGGTGCCACCCACATCTTCAGTGAAGCCAACCTAGACAGACTCCCACAGATTTATTTCCGTGATGATTCTAAAATTCATCAAGTTGATCATTGAGTTCCGTTATCACAGGCATCTTCATTCAGTGCTGGCCACACCTAACTGGGATGTGGAGCCATGACTGGAATAGAGCTGAACCCAGAATCTGGACCTTCAGACTTGCCTGTGAGCTTATGTTCTGCAAGTAAGGAAAGGGATGGACGTTCCAGACCTTCAGCTACTTTTCAGAGAGGAGAGTATACTGGAAAGAAGGGTAAGGTGCAGAGTAAACTGGTGTTAGTATGGAGTCAGACTATCATGGTGATGTCAGTTCCTTAGAAGGCATCAGTGCCCCAGTAACACTCATGGAATTTCAAGTTAATTTCATGCAGACTTTAAAGGGCATTTTGTTTGTAGCTGTGTGTAGGGAGTCACCCTAGCCCCACCCAATAGTCCTGGGACAGGTACCAGGTGGACCCGGGACTCGCCCATAAGGGCGTGGTGAAGGAAAGCCGGGGTGACATAAGGGAGCTTCTTAAGGGGCTGCACGTGGGGACCTGGGCCCTTTTTGTTCTGGCCGCGCTTGCTGGGTTCTATAACCTAGCTCTGGCCTGTGTTTTGCCTTGGTGTCTTCTTGAATAAAGAGACTTTAATCCAAACAGCTGTGAGGTTAATAACTGGCTGCACAAAGAGTAACAAGTAATAGTAGCTTTGGGAAGCTGCAATCTAGTGCAGTGGTTCTCAGTCTGTGGGTTACAAATCCTTTGGCAAAATGTCTATCTCCAAAAATATTTACATTATGATTCATAACAGTAGCAAAATTACTTTTATAAAGTAGCAATAATTTTGAAATAATTTGAAAATAATTTTATGGTTGAGGTCGTTACAACATGAGGAACTGTATTAAAGGTTTGCAGTATTAAGAAGAGTGAGAACCATTGATCTAGAGGCAATTAATGCTTAGAGAACAATCCCAAACCATATCTGTCTTAAGGTTATCATTGATGTGATGAAATAGCACAATCAAAAACAAGTAAGGGGAGTAAAGAGTTTATTTCACCTATACTTTCATATCACTGTTCATCATCGAAGAAAGTCAGGGCAGGAAGTCAAACCTGGGGGCAGCAGCAGCTGGAGAGGCCACAGAGAAGTGTTGCTTGCTGGCTTGATCTTATGCTCTTATGCCAGCACTACCAGCTTTGAACATCCTAAGGACACCTCGAGGAAGTTTCATGGTAGCTACAGCTGTTTGCAGCCAAAGCACTCTACCTCCTGCAGGCACTATTACAACCACGGCAGTTTTGTCGTGTGCTGCATGTTTTACCAGTACTATCTCAGTAAATTCTAAATGACACTGAAGACATTTTTTTTTTAACTCAAGACAGAAGGTACAGAGCCCTACATTTGTACATCAGATCTGTGAGTACTGGTGCAAGTCCAACCTTTCATTTGTGAACTTCATGATCCCTCATTTGCCTGGGGGTCTGTGGCAGGATTGGTGCAAACACAGTCTGTTCTTTTTATTCATTCATCCCACATAGTTACAATACTTTGCAGGTTCAGTCACGCTGTGTGATTACCCCCTTTCTGCCTGTAGAAGCAGGCTACTTGGTTCAGTTTGAAAGGGCAACCAAGAGATAACATTTCTGTGGTTTCACCTGATGTTGCAAAAATTAGTCTTTTCTTGCCTACTTTCGAGTTTCTTCATTACAGAGTGGGTTAGGCTAGGGGACAAGGGAGGAGTACGAGAAAAGGCTGCTGCTGCCTTGAAGACCATGGCAGTGGTGGCATTGACAACAGTGATGAGAGGCAGCTAAAGAGCTTGAGAGAGGGACTGGGATAGACATGACCAGGCAGAGAAGTGACAAACACAAAGATAGAGGAAGCAGGGGGCCGTGAAGGAGTGGAGAACTGTGACTGAAGAAAATAGAAGCTGAAGAGAGATCAAGAGGTGGAACTGCAGGTCTTAGCCATTTGGAAGGGTTACAGAGAGAAAATACATTCTAAGAGTCCAGGGTCATAGACACCTTAAATCTGAGAGCTGTTGTCAAGGCTGAGGCTTCTCTACCCAAGTTTGTGATGTGAATCATTGCAGGGTTAAGGCACCTGGAGCCTGGAGGAGAGTTCTAATACTAGACAGTGCACCTTCCTCCTGCTGCTTGCTGCTGTCCCCAGGCTGTGCTGTGTGCATGCTGATGGAGCCAAGGATTGATGACTGCCAAATGCCAGAGCTGCTGGTGCCCAGAATGATAAGCCTCCAATCTTGGTACCTGGAGCAATAGTCCTTGGCTTCTAAAGGATCTGCTCTGGGTCTGCTAGCCCATGTCCTAGGCATTAGGCACTTGCTCAGATTGCCGGCAGTGGAGAAGAGCTTCTCCTTGTCTACCCATGAATCCTGTTTGGGCAGAACAAAAAGAACCCCCCAGCCAGAAGCTTGGTGGAAACTAGAAACAAAGCCAGAGTTGCTTGTTGAAGGCCAGGTGAGGGTTTCTGGTACTCTTGCCCTCTGGTCTTGGCATCCCTTCCTTCATGGTTCTTTTCCACCAAAGCATCTTCCCAACTGGGAGAAACACAGAACTGTGTGCTTCAGCATTTCCCTGCTGCAAAAATGCTGTGCAGAAACTGGCCACAGAATATTCATCACACTGAGAAGTCAGTGGGATTCCTGTGATCAGGGTTGCCTTTGCCCTCGGCTGGACTTGCTCATGACATTGTGAGTCAGTTAGAAGGCTGATCCTGGCTACACTCACTCACATTTCTGGGAGGCAGCCAACTTTATTTGTTGATGCAAGCCTAGGGTGGTGGGGAAGATCTAAATTACAGTCACATTCCTCAGGGTTTTTAATTTTTTTATTTTTTAATGTTCTTTGCGAAATACACTTCATTACTCTGTATGAGATAGCTGTGATGCTTCCCCAGATTTTTGTTCTTGATGACCATTTTGAGATATACTGACAAGGTATTTTGTAGCAACCTCTGTATTGAGGTTGGCCTGAAATTTTTCTTGTGATTAGAGACTAGGGTTTTGGGCAAAGTACCATAGAAGTAAAATGTTATTTCTATCCCATCATATCAAGAATCAACAAGTTTTATCGTTACATTGCACTTATCAATGAATCTCATATAAGAACTTGTTTTTAAATATGTGAGGTATATTAGGAAGAGCAAATTTAGTAATTTCTCAAGATTCTTTTTTTTTCATTCTTTTACCACCAGTCCCTCTTTTTTTTTTTATTATTAGTTCAAGTTAGGGAACAAACTTGTTTCACATGTAAGTCCTTTTTCCCTCTCCCTCCCCTTACCCCCTCTCTCCTCCCCCACCCCCAATCTACCCCCCACCCCATCCACCCACCATGCCCCAGCAGGGTAGGGCCCTCAACGGGGGCTCTGCAGTGTCCACCAAATCTTCCTGTGCTGGGCCTGGGCCCTTCCCCATGTGTCCAGGGCCAGAGTGTAACCCTTCATGTGGGATGGGCTCTCAAAGTCCCTTCTTACACCAGGGAAAAATACTAATCCGCTACCAGAGGCTCCCTGGAGTGCAGAGGCCTCCTTATTGACATCCATGTTCAGGGGGCTGGATCAGCTTGTACTGGCCTCCCAGACAGCATCTGGAGTCGGTGTGCTCTCCCTTGTTCAGGCCAACTGTTCCTGTGGGTTTCTCCAACCTGGTACAGACCCCTTCGCTCTTCATTCCTCCCTCTCTTCAACTAAATTCCAGATTTCAGCTCAGTGTATATCTGTGGATGTCTGTCTCTGCTTCCATCAGCCACTGGATGAGGGCTCTAGGATGGCATAAAGAGAAGTCATCAATCTCATTTTAGGGGAAGGGCTTTTAGGTTATCCTCTCCACCATTGCCTGGATTGTCAGATCGTGTCATCCTTGTAGGTCTCTGGAGATCTCCCTAGTTCCAGATTTCTTCTCGGACCTATAGTGGCTCCCTCTGATATGGTATCTCTCATCCTGCTCTCTCTCCTCTATTCTTCCCCCAACTTAATATTTCTGCTCCTCCATTTCCTCTCCTCTACTCCTCTTCTCTTGCTCTTATTGTGGCAGCTTCCTCTCCCCTACCCTCATGCTCCCAATTATCTCAGGAGTTCATGCCACTTCCCATTCCTGGGGTCCATTTATCCCTTAAAGTCCAAAGAAAATTTCTCAAGATTCTATCAGAAAAAAATTAAAATGTGTGTGTGTGTGTGTGTGCTGTGTGTGTTGTGTGTGCTGTGGGTGGAGCTGGAGGTATAGGTGGCCATGAGCTGCCCAATGTAGGTGCTGAGTTCTGTTCCAGAGAACAGAGATTCCAGCTACTGAGCCACTTCTCTAACCCCTAGAACTTACAAAAATGCATGTATTTATTTGTGTGTAACTTTGCCATGATATATTTGGAGGTCAGAGGACAGCATGTGGAAATCTGTTCTCTGCCTTCCAAGGATCACACTCAGGCTGCCAGGCTTGGCTGCAGTGTCTTTGCCACTGAGCCATCTCACAGGCCCAAGTTTCTTCAAATTCTAACAGAATTTCATTCTATTTTTAGAATTGTTTTATTTCATTTTTAATTGTATGTATGTGGGCATGCTTGTTTGTGGGTGTATGCCCATGAATGCAGGTATCTGGAGGCCAGGAAAAGGTGCCAGACACCTTGCTGCTGGAGTCACAGAGACTCATGAGCCTCCAAGTGTGGGTGCTGGGAATCACCACAGAGTCAAACCTCCAGCCCAAATTTCACTGTTTTAATTGTCATTGGCTTAAATACAAAAGGTATGCGATCTTAAATGCATTAGTTATTATAAGAATGAAAAGTAGGATTACTTTCTTATGACAAATACAAAATGAATAAATATAAGTTCTTTAAGCAAAGATGGAAGGACCAGCCTTTTAGTTAGGGTACAGACCAGTACTAAGTGATGTGTATCTTTCCAGCTGCAAGGCTCTCGTGTAAGAGTTTCTGTCAGCAGACAATCCTCTTCATGATGACTGGGTGTAAGAGTTAATTTAATTTCCAGTAAGCTTTTCTCTCTCCCTTGACTAATGTTTTCCTTTCTTCCCCAGAGTTACTTCTTATCTCTGGAAAAATGATACTATCTACCCCAGTGCTGCTCATTTTCAAAAGCACTCATGGCAAGAATTTTTAATAGTTGGATTCTTCACTTCCTGCCATAAAAGTGTGGGCCTCTGCTTTCAATTACAATAGCAACCCAAACCAAATTCAGATTCTGGGCACAGAATTCTTAAGTCCCACATTCTAGAACCATAAAGGAGAGGGGAGTAGGCAGAGTGAACATTCACTTGCTCAATAAATATATATTAAGCATCTGTTGTGAGCTAGGCTGTGAGCCAGTGGCTTTACTGAAAGATGAGGAAGTGTGTGTGTGTGTGTGTGTGTGTGTGTGTGTGTGTGTGTGTGTGTGTGTATGTTTGTAGATTGCTACAGGTGGAGGAGAAACCAAATCTCCTAAACCTATACATCAGCAGGTATGGAACATTTGGGAGAAGGATAACATTATCTCTGTGTTTAATTATCTTATGTGTTTAGAGTCAGGGTTGAGGTTCCTGCAGAAAGTGACTGTTGAGCTCATATGTAAAGAACAAGCCACCCAAACAAGGGTAGGACTCTTTAAGCAGTAGTCACTGTCTAAAAGGCACAGAGGAACACAGCACTTGTTTCTTCAAGAAAAAGATAAATTGCTCAGGTGAACCGGTGTGCATTGGTTGGAGAATGGGAAGTTCTAGGCAGAGGAAAATCAGGAGAGGTGGGATGGTGATAAGAATTCCAGTTCCAGCTTTGAGTGGATTAGTTAGCATCTCTGGGCCTCTTCTTCTTTTCTGTCTTCATGTGGTGATGATAATATGGGCCGAACAGCATGCACTGTTTTGAGAGTTAAATGAGGGAAGTTTGAGGACTGTCTAGCATGGCACTGGCAGCTAGGGAGGGCGCAGCAAGAAGCTTCTGGTTATAATTATCATACACATTAGGCTGAGAAACAGTATTAATTTAGCCACTGTCTCAAGTAGCAAGCTTTGAAAGGTCTTTGAATTTCCTGGAGAGAGTCTCCTCTGGCACCATCCTGTATGCATCTTGACAGTCACAGGATATAGTGTAGAAGGAAAGGGAGAAGATCTCTTTTAGATTCCAACCACAAAAGTGGAGAGCCAGTCCATACCTTGGCTTGAATGGGGTGGATCATGGTCCTTGCAGAGGTTGGTACAAGCCAGAGACATTTCCCATCTACCATTCACTGAGAAATTTCAGACAGACATTTTGCTTCCAGCCCAATTTTGATCCCATCTTTCTCTTTTGCCTTTGGCTACTTCTGAAGTGAGGATGCTTGTAATTGGGTTTCAGGGAACAAGAAGTAGCATTCTACGTTTCCATCCAGTGCCATATTGTGCTGCCTCAAATTCTATGTTGTGGCTTTTGTCTTCTCAATTATGTGGTTGCCTCTGGGTGTGCAGAGTGTTCAATTAGACAGAGAATCCCATGCTTTTGACCTCTTCGGGAGAGAAAGGAGCCTATGGAGGCAAGCTACATATCCTGCTCTCATTCAGATATTTCTCAGAGCAGTGGGGTAGTTGACTTTGCATAGAGACTTCAATTTTGCTCAACTCACTACATGATTAAGATGGCACTAGCTTTGCATGATCCCTCCTCCTTCTCCTCCTCCTCCTCCTCCTCCTTCTCTTCCTCCTTTTTATTAAGTAAATGGACAAACCAGCTGTTGATCAGGTATCCCTACTAGCCATCCTATTTTCTGGTGTAGCCAACTACTCATGCTTAAATACCATCTCCTTGATTTCCTTGACAGAATCCTCAATCGTGGCTATCTTTGCCATATGCTCTTCTCTATCAGGTTATATTCTGCTCTGAGCATTACATTTTATCTAATGAGTGCAGATGCATGTAATTTCTACTACTATTATTTTATAACTCTCCTTTAATCATTTACAATATCACCAACATCCTTCTTGCTATGAGTCTTGTTTTAATAATTGTATGATGTCTACTATAGATGAATCATAGCCAGATTGTTGTCTTTTTTAATGATTTCTTTGAATTCTGGCCACTCAATGGCTTCTAATTTTTCTTCCCCTGTTATGATTTATGTCACAATGAGCATTTGAAGCTAAATATTTCTGCACATTTAACTGTTTTCTTTCCATCCTTAGCATATATCCCTATAAATAAAAGACATGCTCCTAGGCTTATGGTGAGGTGACATTCAAAACATCTACCACAGGTTGAAGATCTAAGCTGAAAAAATACTTTACAGCTCTACCTTACCACAGAATGTCTAGCATATTGGTTCTCATTCTTCCTAATGCCATGACCATTTAATAAAATTTGTCATGTTGTAGTGACCCCCAAACATAAAATTATTTTTGCTAATACTTCATAATTGTAATTTTTCTACGGTTATTAATTGTAAAATAAACACATGATATATTGATGGTCTTGGGTGACTCCTGTGGGAAAAAATCATTCAACCCACAGTTGAGAACTTAGCACCTCAGAACCATGAGAGCATGGTTGCTTTGCTCTTGGAACTGCACAGCTCACTTTGGTGCTGTTCCCCAGTGCAGCAAGAGAATATCACATTACTTACAGTTTAACCCCCAAAACATTCTAGTTAAAAAACATGCCATGTACTCACTCATATATGGATTTTCGACATAGAGCAAAGGATTACCAGCCTACAATCAACACTTCCAGAGAAATTAGGAAACAAGAAGGACTCTAAGAGAGACATACATGGTCTCATGGAGAAGGGGAAAGGGACAAGATCTCCTGATCAAATTGGGAGCATGGGGGAGAGGAGAAGGAGCTAGAAGAATGAAAAAGGAGGGGTGAGGAGGACATAAGGGAGCAGGAAGGTTGAGTCATGGGAAGAATAGAGGAGAACAAGATAAGAGACACCATAAAGGAGGGAGCCATTATAAGTTTAAAGAGAAATCAGGCACTAGGGAAATGTCTGGAGATCTACAAGGATGATACCAACTAACAATCTAAACAACAGAGGAGAGGCTACCTTAAATGCCCTCCCCTGATAATGAGATTGATGACTGTCTTATATGCCATCCTTTAGCCTTCATCCAACAGCTTCTGGAAGTAGAAGCAGACAACCACAGCTAAACACTGAACTGAACTGGAATCCAGCTGCAGAGAAGGCAGAGTGATGAGCAAAGTGGTCAAGACCAGGCTGGGGAAACCCACAGAAACAGCTGACCTGAACAAGGAGGAGCTCTTGGTCCCCAAACTGATAGCTGGGAAACCAGCATGGGACTGATCCAGACCCCAGGAACATGGGTTTCAATGAGGAGGCCTCGGAAATCTATGGGGCCTCTTGTAGTAGATCAGTACTTATCCCTAGCATAGGAAGGATTTTTGTAGCCCATTTCATATAGAGGGATATTCCCTGAGCCAAGACACACGGAGGAGGGCCTAGGCCCTACCCAAAAAATATGACAGACTCTGATGACCCCCTATGGAAGGCCTCACCCTCCTTTGGGAGCAGAAAGGGTGTGGAATAGGTAGGGTGTTAGTGGGAGGGGCAGGCAAGGAGGGGAGGAAGAGGGAACTGGGACTGACATGTAAAACAATCTTGTTTCTAATTTAAATAAAAAAATGGAGAAAAAAATCAGCACCTTCTTATGTCAGTTATATATATGGACTTAATATTTATTAATTGATATATTATAATGCGTATTATTAATATGATATTAATTAGTATATTATAACACACACATATATGTAGGGTGTCTCCCTACACATATATATAAATGATAGTACGAAATTTGCAATATAACTTCTGTAACTCTCTCATAAATTTTAAATAATCTCTTGGTTGCCTACAATACTTAAAGAAATGTAAGTGTTATGCAAGATACGTAACCTGTCCATATTTACATAAATACATTTTTTCAGATATTTTTGATCTGTTATTTGTTGAATCTGTTATTGTGGAACCCATGGACACAGATGACCAACTATATGGATTCTAGGGAAAACACATGGCTATAGCAGGGTCAAAAAAATCATTAGGTCAAAACACAGTCAATCAGAGACTGTCTATAATGGGCCTAAAGACATGCATTTGATTTTCAGTACTTTCGGTGAAGACTTCCTCTTTGCCAAAGAAGTTCATATCATCATCACTCCCATCAAATCAGCTCCTTGATTCCATCTTGTGCTATCATTATTTTTAGTATTTGACAATTAATGAGTAGAGAGGGGATCTTATTTTAAGGCACAGCTCATTGATGAATGATGATGTTGAGCATCCATTCTACCAGGCAATCTCGTTACTTGAGTTTCTGATTCCTTTTTGTGAGTTACTGTAATTATCTGCCCAGCTTTCAGTTGGTTGGTATATGTTTTGGCCTAGCAGCCACACTAATACTAAGACTTATGGGGTCTGCTATTTGCTAAGTCATTTTATAGAACACTGTGAATAACTCTAACTTTTGAAATAGGAGTTCTAGTTTCCTGAAGACACGTGGTACCTTTTCCAGCATTGCTTCGCAGAAAAATGTGTTTTTCAGTTTGTACAGAATCTGAGGCAAGGAGCCATCATGAGTTAAGGCACCAAGCTGTCAAGAAGGAACACTGGACTTGACTTAATCTGTCAGAGTACTTTTGAACAAAAACCTGCATGGCATCATTAGCATTTATTTATTTATTTTCTCACATATGAAATTCAATACTGTGGGGCTGGGGTGATAGTTTAGTTGGTAAAGTACCTGAATTAAAGACCCATCAACTATCATGGAGATTCACACTTATAATCCCAATACTGGTAGTGTAGAGGCAGGCAAATTCCTGGAGCTCATTGGCTAAATAACATGTATAACTCAGAGAACTTCAGGATTATGAGGATATTGTCTCGAAAAATTAAAGTGGTGATGCATACCTTTTATCCCAGCACTTGAGAGGCAGAATCAGGCAGATCTCTGTGAGTTCAAGGCTAGCGTGGTCTACAAAGTGAGTTCAAGGAGAACCAGAACTATTACACAGAGAGATCCTTTATCAAAAAACCAAAGGGAGAGAGAGAGGGAGAGAGAGAGAGAGAGAGAGAGAGAGAGAGAGAGAGAGAGAGAGAGAGAGAGAGAGAGAGAAGATTATTGGTTCCCAAAGAATGTCAAAACTCTCCTTGGTTTGTCTTCTGGCCTTGGCATATAAACACACACATGTGTATGTGCAATTGTACTCACAGGTTCAGAGATAGAATGAAATAAATATAATCACATGTGTCTGTAATAGATCTGATTAATGCTGAAAACACATTTTCTTTTTAATCTCTTGTTTGTCTTTTATTTATGTCTTGGCTATGGGTGTCTATACTTTCAGGGTTATCTATAAAGGCAATCCACAATTATATAAAATGTATGGATAATGACAAAGAATTCAGCTCATTCCTGGCCTTGTCTCCAGTTATCCACTCCAGAAGTTGAGAATGGTTTTATAGTCAAACCCATTCATCTTTTCTTTTGCTTCTGTATTCAGGATCATAATTGGAAGGTATTTCACTACTGTAAGGTTTCATGAATATTCATTTATAGTTTTCTTGCTGCTTTATGCTTTATTTTATCCTTAAATATTTAATTCCATGGGCTTTATTTGACTTTGCAGCGTGGTATACGATTCTTTCTTTTTTTTTTCCTGAGTAGTTAGCTAGCATCTAAATTTTAAATCGGGACAGTAAGAAGGGAGTATTTCATATCCAATTGCAGAATTCAAGAGGATTAATTATAGAGAAATAAAACGAGAAAAGATGATGCTGCTGAGGGTGTTGCAGAAAAGAACTGTTTCTGCGAGTGGGAAGGGAACATGTTCATTATTTCCCCACTGGGACTCACAAGTTTTGAGTGATTTGTTCCAACAAATAACTGTTGTAACAAAAGAGGAACTCACAGGGCCACTTCTAGCCAACTCTTCCAGCTACATTTTTTTCATTGTTATACCCAAGGCAGAGCAATGCAGGGGATTCTCCTAGGCCTATTGGATTTGGGGCCTTAATAATCTTTGGTGAAAGCCTTTTGTCCTTCAGGGCTAGTGCCTTGGAGGCCCTTGATATGTGGTCTATCTTGGGACTCAGAGGTGAGGATTACAACTCAGCAGCCTCACAATGCTTAGGTGGTGACGCATGCAAACTTGAACTTGGGAGCCAAGCTCTTAGAGGGGAGTTGGATAGTATTTAGTGGGAGGTTGCCCCAGGAAAGTCCCAAACCTTTCTTTTCTATTTTCATTCCTTTTGTTAATTTAAACATACCCAGATTTTATGTAACACACATAGTCATGGTGAAGCACAAAATGTCCTTGAATTCTAGTTGTCCCCTAATGTTTTGGGTTCTATTTGCATCCTGCTTTCCTGTACCAATTATGAATCCTCAGTGACCCCCTCTCCCTCTGGATCATTTTCATGGCCTCTTCATTTGTTCCCCTCCTCCAGTGCTTTCCTTTGTCCCTCCTGCACAGGATGAATGGATAATGGCCACGTTCCCACAACAGCCACCTGTGGATGATACAGCTTTGGTTCTATTATTGTTAAGGCTATGTGTTTTGATTATTGAGTGAAGTCTAGATGAAATGTAGCATGTAAACCCATTTCATTCATTTCTGGTAGTTTCCACTGTTGCTTTATCATCTCACTATGCAAGACTATCATGATGTAGTCAGACTTTTCTTTGGGCCGGCAGCTCATAAACTGTCTGTTTTTGACTAGCTAGAAACATAGTAAATAAAACTTCAATATCATTGAAATTATTTATTTTATCATGAATAAAAAAACAATGACAAGGAGATTTATTTTTAATTATGAAAGCTTGGCCTTAGCAGCTTAGGCCTTTTCTAACTAGCTCTTACAACTTAAATTAACCTGTCTTTATTAATCTATATTGTGCCACATGGCTTAGTTACCTCTGTTCTGTACCATATGTCTGACTTCTTTAGAGTCTCCTGGTATCTCCTACTCTCTTCTTCCCAGAGTCCTCTCTCTCCTAAGAAGTCCTGTCTATTCTTTCCTGCCTAGCTATTGGTCATTCAACACTTTACTAAACCAATAAGAAGGAGCCTTAGGCAGAGACACATCTTTACAATGTACACAAATATTTCACAACATCATGGTCCAACTCTGCATATTTATGATGTGATTTTTTCCCCTCTTTCCATGTCTTGGGTTGATCATGTTCACCTTTCAACACTCCCTCTGGTTGCTTCAAGCCAGGATGACCTTCCTTTGCCTTTTTTTGTAATTAATTTTATTGTCTTCATTTGACTATCTAGAGTATTTTGCCTGTATCTCCATTCCTTACTTGTGGAGTTCAATGCTGTTCTTCAGATGAGGGATTTACATAGCGTGTCCTCTGACTTCATTCTTCACAGGGTTTACATGCACTGGATGTTCAGCACACACTCACCAAATCTGTCAGTGTGCTGTAAGGATTTAGCATTAACAATTCTTCTTGGTTGCCATTAACCCAGGGGTCAACTTAAATTTAATTGCCACTTAGAAGTTTCTAGATCAAGGCTAATTAACACTATGTGCACAAAAGCTTTCAGGGGATGGAGACATTTTCATGACTTGTTTGAAGTATGGATTTTCGAGCCTCATTTTGAATTTGTAAGTAGCAGTTCTGTATTGATACCTCAATGAATTCATCCTTTCGTGGTAATTCTGTCTCAGGTCAGGTCTAAAATAACAACTGCATACAAGTCTTTATAAGGCATGCTAAGTTAACAGTGATGTACTTTTAAATCATTGTTAAGAAACTATAAAAGATGTACAACAGTCTATTTGCTGTTTGTTGTGTTATTCTAAGTGCTCACCTTGTGTTAATGTATTTAATCCTTGAAATGCCTTTAAGAGATAGTTAAAAATTATAATTTTCTCTTTCTTTGTTTTGGGACAGCAGCTTTAAATTATAATTTTCTCTTTCTTTGTTTTGGGACAGCAGCTTTCATATAACCATGGCTGGCCTCAAACCCTAGATCCTCCCGACTCAGATCCCCAGTGCTAGGATTATAAGAATGTACCACCCTGCCTGGCTTCAGCCATTCCTTTGTCTGACTACAGCACATGCTGATCTAGAAGACTCATTCAGAAAGAAGATAGGATATAAAAGATAAAAGTAACATTATAGAACCAAAGGCTCTTTGCTTCTATGATGAATATCCTGTCCCACAAAAAGAAATTAGTTCTGAATTTTAAGATCTGTGTTTTGTCATACACTGAAAGTATGCTGTTGTGGAATATTACTTTAGCTTTTTAAGTTGTGTTACATTTGTTTATGCTGCAAATAATTAGTCATGTAAAGATGTGCTGCCCTGCCTGCCCAAGGCACCTGATTGGTCTAATAAAAAGTTGAGGGGCCAATAGCTAGGCAGTAGAGAGATAGATGGAGCTGTCAGGCAGAGAGAATAAGTAGGAAGAGGAATCTGAGCTCAAGAAGGAGAAGAGAATGAGGAAGAAAGAGGGAGAGACACCTGGGGACAGTCAGCCAGGAAGCTGTCAGCCAACCAGACACTGAACAGGCAAAGTAGGACATAATGTGAATGTAAAAAGCCCTGAGGCAAATGTAGATGAAAAGAAACAGGTAAAATTAAGTTATAAGAGCTAGTGGGACAAGCATAAGATAGGGCTGAGCTATCATAACCAATAATAAGTCTCCATGTCATGATTTGGGAGCTTGTTAGTAGACCAAAAGAAAACCTGTTACAGTATGCACTAGAATTTCTTTGCTATAACATCCTAATGTGTGAGTATCCCAGCAAGATAAAGTCACACCTCATTCAGAGGAGAAGAGTGAATTCTTTGATCAACTTTCCTTATTGTGTTTAGAACTTGCGCTAGGAAAAATGGGATCTACAGTTCTTAAAGAGTGGTCTGGGGGGTCTATGGGTGCCCTTAAGACACTGGTAACCCATGGGTTCCCCTAAGATACTTCTAAAATTATCTTCGTTAAAAAATGAAGATTCAGATGCAGGTGGCCAATATGGTCTATTGCATGGCTACAAGTTAAAGGCAAGAGCAGAGGTGAGAATACAGCTAACCCTGCCATACTTTGTTTTTCATCTTTTTTTTATTTGAATTAGAAACAAGATTATTTTACATGCCACTCCCAGTTCTCACTTCCTCCCCTCCTCCCCTACCACCTCCACAACTAAAACCCTACCTCCCTACCTATCACATATCCTTTCTGCTCCCCAGGAAGGGTGAGGCCTTTCATAGGGGGTCATCAGAGTCTATCACATCCTTTGGGATAGGGCCTAGCCCCCCCCCCCAGTGTGTCTTGGCTCAGGGAGTATTCCTCTATGTGGATTGGGGTCCCAATGTCCACACCTATGCTAGGGGTAAGTAATGAACTACTACAGGAGGTCCCGTAGATTTCCGAGATCTCCTCATTGAAACCCATGTTCCTGGGATCTGGATCAGTCCCATGCTGGTATCCCAGCTATCAGTCTGGGGACCAAGAGCTCCCCCTTGTTCAGGTCAGCTGTTTCTGTGGGTTTCACCAGCCTGGTCTGGACCCCTTTGCTCATCATTCATTCTTCTCTGCAACTGTATTCCAGTTCAGTTCAGTGTTTAGCTGTAGTTATCTGCTTCTACTTCCAGAAGCTGCTGGATGGAGGCTAAAGGATGGCATATAAGACAGTCATCAATCTCATTACCAGGGGAGGGCATTTAAGGTAGCCTCTCCTCTGTTGCTAAGATTGTTAGTTGGTGTCATCTTTGTAGATCTCCAGACCTTTCCCTAGTGTCTGATTTCTCTGTAAACCTAAAATGTCTCTCTCTGTTATGGTACCTCCTTTCCCCTGAAATTTATTTACTTAAAAATTCCATAGTTTGAGAATGTCTTATGTGAAGATAATGTGTTTTTGGCGAGATACACCCCTATCTGCCCCCATTCCCTCTAACTTTTCCATTTTAAGTTTATGTTTTCTTTATTTTTTATGGTTCTGGAGTTTAAAACCAGAGTGTGGCAAATGCTCTTGGTGGAGCAACACCCCCTCCTTACACTGGTTTCTGTAACTGTAATTTTGTTCTTTGTGTGTGCTTAAATATTTAAACTTGAAATGCATTTTTCCCCTTGGGTTCATTTGATTTGAAATGTTATTCAAGTGTGCAATGTGTATTTGTAAATCCTATCAAGTAGTTGGTGCTCAGCGGAGCGTTGGAAGCAAAATGGGGCATTGAAATGCCTGCCCTCAAGGAGCTTGATCTTCCTGAGTAGCTGTTCTGTCTACTGTTTAGCAAGGCCCCCAGGGAGTTGATAACAAGAACTAAGGTGCCATGTGGGTTCTTCTATGCAAATTAAGGTGAGTACAATTCAGACAGTGCTCTCTAGCAGGTCTGTAGTTGGTTTTTATTTTTACTTTCTGATTTTTGGGGGCCCACCACCCAGCTCCCATATAAATACATGGAGATTTATTCTTACTCATGAATGCTTGGCCTTAGCTTGGCTTATTTCTAGACAGCTTTTCTTAACTTAAATTATCCCATCTACCTTTTTCCTCTGGGCTTTTATTTTCTTCTATTCTATATACCTTTCTTTATTTCTTACCCCATGTATGGCTGTTTGGCTGGGTGGCTGGTCTCTGGAGTTCTCTCGTTTTCCTTTCCTTACTCCTCCCCGTTTGCTCATTCTTCTCTCTTCTCTTATTTATTCACTCTGCCCATCAGCCATGCCATTCCCCTCTCCTGCCTAGCTATTGGCCATTCATCTCCTTATTAGACCAATCAGGTGTTTTAGACAGGTGAAGTAACACAGCTTTGCAGAGTTAAACAAATGCAACAAAATATTACAACACATCTTTGTATCATTAAAAGAAAATCCCACAGCATAAAAGAATGTAACACATCTTTAACCAATATTCCACAACATAGGTCTCAGGATGCAGAGTCCAAGCAAGGGAAAGATCTGTACATACTGACATGAAAAGGACATTAGGATCTGGTGTGAACTCTGAGGCTCAGAAAACATGCAGACTGAGACTGGATTGCTAGGTCGAGGTGAGTAGCTGGCAGGCTGAGTGTGGAGAGGTGGGTATGTTTATAGAAGTGAGATCACTGTTCCCTGTGCTCAAGATGTGGGGTATGGCAGGAGCCTGCCAGGGTAGACACTGTAGGGGATTTTTTGACCCACACTAGCCTTTCTGCTGTTGCCTATGGACACTTTCATATGTCTTCTAGATTTCTAGCAAGCAGATGTCTCTCTTGGGTGTGCTTAAACATCCATGCCATTACTCCATGTTTCCCAAATTGCCAGATTCCAAACTTTCCCACATCACAAGCATTAACTGGAAGGGCTAGTTGTAGACACATGCGTCAGAGTCAATCCTGGATGTGCTGATCTCAGAAGAGACCTGGGGTTCCGAGTCCTCATCAAGATGTCCAGGAAATCTTTAAAAATTACAGTCAAGGGTTTGTGAAATGGCTCAGAGGTTAAGGGCACCTGCTGCCAAGGCTGATGACCTGAATTCATCAGAACCCTTGTGGTGGAAGGAGGGAACCAATTCCTGAGCATTGCCCTCTGACCTCTGTATTTGAATGCTTTTCTCTGTCGCACTGGTCCCCTTGGACCCATTTCTCTCCCATTCTTGGGTCCTGCAGCCACTTATTAAATAATCACTCAGAGGCTAATATTAAATATAATTGTTTGGATAATGATTCAGACATATTACTGGCTAGCTCTCTCTTATTCATTAACCAATTTCTATTAATCTGTGCATTGCCATGAGGCTGTGCCTTACCGGTAATGCTTTGTCATGTTACTCCTTTGAAGGCTACATGGCATCTCTCTGAATCTGCTTTCTTTTTCTCGGTAACTCTATTTGGATTTCCCTCCTAGCTATATTCTGCCTGGCCATTAGTCAAAACATCTTTATTCATTAACCATTAAAAACAACACATATTCAGGGCATACAGAAGGACATCCCATATCAGACCTCCACAGGTGTGTTGTGGGATGACACCTTCTCCAAAATAAAAAATAAATAAATGAATAAATAAAATTATATTCATGTTTGAGAAAATGATGGCAATCCCATTACCAACTTCAAAGCTGCACACTGAGGAACTTAAGAGAAAAAAATCCAAACTGTTTGTTAAACCTAGTAACAGTGACCCAATCTAACAAAGGGAAAAAAGTAACAATAAATGTAAACTAGCAATAATTAGGACACTATGATAAATAATTCAAACATTATAAGACTCTTGGACATTTACTTGTCCCCTCGACAGCACCATATTCTGCATAGACTCAGAGTCCTGGTTCCTCTGGGAAATCACAGCTGACCTCATTGCTGGTTTTAAGATGCATGCCCAGAACTTGGTGTTAGAGTGAGGGGTATGATTAGTGATGCCGAGGGAGAATGATGGCAGCTTGCTGGTGGGGAGGGGTCAGCATGCTCATGTTTGGTTGGGACTGTAAGTGTTTGCCAGTTCATGGCCAAGTTAAGAGTAATCCACTGAGGCTAAGTGGAAAATGGAGCTCTAGGCTCCACTTAGCTGGAAACTTTGAAAGGCTGGAGACGGAAAATTCATAGCAGGGCTCTCATTTGTTCCAGGTACTTCCCGAGCAAATGTGAAGTCCGTGTTGTTTGATCCCACAGGAAAAGCAGTTCACTTTTACTGGAGAAAGTGGCGTGCATGAGTGCGTGCGTGCGTGCGTGCGTGCGTGTGTGTTGTATTCATTTACCTATACATGGGGAAAAAAGTAAAAAAGAGCTCTGGGTTCATTTGGAGTAGGGCCTAGACTCTCCCCAGTGTCTCTAGGTTGAGAG
The DNA here is from genome assembly GCF_003668045.3 of Cricetulus griseus. Taxonomy (NCBI): domain Eukaryota; kingdom Metazoa; phylum Chordata; class Mammalia; order Rodentia; family Cricetidae; genus Cricetulus; species Cricetulus griseus. The sequence continues at coordinate 82,056,150 of NC_048595.1, read as the reverse complement.
AGTATCTCTCTATGTGGAGAGGCTCCCAAAGCCCATTCGCGTACTAGGGATACATACTGATCCACTACCAAGGCCCCATAGTTTGTCCAGACATCCAAACTGACCTCCTCGTTCAGGGGTTCTGGAACAGTCCTATGCTGGTTTCCCAGCTATGAGTCTGGGGACCATGAGCAACTCCTTGTTCAGGTCAGCTGTTTCTGTGGATTTCTCCAGCCTGGTCTTGACCCCTTTGCTCATCACTCCTCCCTTTCTGAAACTGGATTCTAGAGTTCACCTCAGTGTTTAGCTGTGGGTGTCTATCCCCCATGGAAGGCCTCCCCCTCCCTGGGGAGCAGAAAGGAGTTGGGACAGGGGGTCAGTAAAAAAGAACTCTGGGGCTGGAGTGATGGCTCAGTGGTTAAGGATGCTTGTTGCTCTCGAGGAAGACATCAATTCAATTCCCAGCACCCAACTGGCTTGCTCTTTACCATCTATAACTTCAATTCCAGGGGATCTGACACATCTTCTGCCCTCCAAGGGCATTAGGTAAGCATGCAGTACATATATATACTTGCAAGCAAAACGTGCATACATTTAAAGTAAAATAAAAGAATCTTTTAAAAAAGAATCCAGTTTCTTCTTACTGAGGTGTGATTGATGAATGAAGATTGCATCTAAGGAAAGTATATGATGTTTTAAGATATGTATACAAATCAACATGTAGATGACCTGACATATGATTTTTGGGAGTGGTTATATTGTGTAAGATTCCCTTAGCATATTTCAGTCATAGAACATAACATTATTAACTATGCATCTTATAACTGTGACTTCATGAATACTGTCTAATATTGTCCTTTGCCACCTGCCGTTCAGCCACCATTAGACTTCCTTACTGTGAATTTGGCTTTTTAAAAATATATGTCACAAATAAGTGAGATTATACAGCATTTGCCTGCAATTCTGTGTTGCTTATTTCACGATCATATTATCTTCAAGACATGTCCCTCTAATTAAAAATAGTGTTGCTTTCTTTTTTTGTAAGCCTGAAAAATGGTGTGTGTGTGTGTGTGTGTGTGTGTGTGTGTGTGTGTGTGTGTGTGTGTGTCTTTGGTACGTGTTAGGCTGCCTCTATGAGTAGCTCTGCAGTGACTCCAGAGGTGTATCCTTCAGCATTCTACTGGGTTCAGTGATTGTAAACTTTCCCCTGAGATCATTCTTGTCATCCTCAGGTGTGAATGACAGATTGCCTCTGCCCTCCCCCTAATATGTGCTTTGTGAAATGCATTTCCTAAGTTTGATCTTTCTGTGTAAGTCATTGGAATTGACCAAAGATATTCGGGCTCTCTCTAAGAGTAGTTTCCCAGTACAAGGAACAGTTGACCTCTTCTCACCTCCACTTCCAGCCACAGTCCTTAGAATTGAGCAGTGATGGCCAGGACTCCAAGTTGCCTGAGGCCATTAGGTGTCAGGCTTTGGATCAGACCCTGGTCTTTTAGCTTCTTATTTCCTGTTGGACCTAACATGGGTCACCTGCCCCATTGGCAATGATCCTAAAAACAGGTACTTTAGGATGTGTGTGTATCTCTGTACAACAAGCTGTACTGTATGTCAGGGATTCTGGGTCACATAAGTAAAAAACAAGTTGTGAGTCACTGTTCTGGACCTGTGGCAGCTGCACATCTAACCCTAGATACCTTCCATTGTGTGGTGTGGCGCAACTCACCCACCCATGGAAATATGAAGGAGCCTTGAGCAAGTTTCCTCTTGCTTAGGATTGCCACCAGTTTCTAGGTCTGCCACTCTCCAATGGGTCACAGGATCTTCTGGAAGTCCTGCACCAGAACCTAATGTGAGTCCTCCCTCCTGTTTGAGGAGGCCAAGGACATCAGTTGGTGTCTTTGCATATGGCTGAGGAATGCTTTTTAATATCTTCTATTTCAGCTTGGGTCCTGCTGAAGATGAAAGCCAAGGCAACGGTGAGATGAGATGTTTTTCTAGAAGGCTATTTTTGGGAACAGAAGAGTAGGAAGGGACAAAAGACTACAAATGTTGTAGAGTATGTTGTTAAATTGATCCTTGTGTGGACAGCAGGGCATTTATTCCCTTTGGGGACCCTTTGTGAATACATGGAGTTTGGTGGGTTCAGTTTTATTAGACAAGGTATGGAACAATTTGGTTGTCAAAACAAGGAGATGATATTGGCATTGGGGCCAGACATTGTGGTGAACATCTCATAAAATTAAATAGCTTACTGTCAAAAGCTGAATGGGTAAAGAATATGTGATAGATACACATAAAAGTGTTATTCAGCTATGAAGAAGAATGAAGTAGTATTTGCAGGACAATGGATGGGATAGGAGCCTGTAATGTTAGGTCTTGTAATCCAAACAGAACTGGAAGACAGCTGTTGGATGATTTCTTTCATATGTGGAAGAAAGAAAGAAAGGAAGAAAAAGATGAAGAAAGTTGGCCTGAATTTTGAAGATGGGCCAAAAGGAAGGGAACTGGGGAGACAGAAAGAGATGTGAAAACCATGATAAAACTAAATATAGGGATGTCCTTAATTTAGGCCTAGGGAGATACTGCAGTGGCAAATTATTTGCCACATAACCACAAGGACCTGAGTTCTGATCCCCAGAATCCATGAAAGCTAGACGCAGTAGCTTGCATCTGTCATTTGAGTGTTCCTATTATAAGATGGGAGGTGGAGGCAGGAGAATCCCTGGAGATGTGTGTAGTGAGAAGCAAAAAACCCGCCTCAAACAAAGTGGAATGTTACAACCAACCCCTAACATTGTTCTCTGGCCTCCGTGTGTGCTATAGCATGTGCTCACTTCCCTCTTGCACCCTTTTCTCCTCCTCACTCTTTTATACACACACACAAACACACACACACACAGAGAGAGAGAGAGAGAGAGAGAGAGAGCAAGCAAGAGAGAGAACATAAACATACACAATAAGACAAAAAGAAATATCATTAATTTTCACAATTAATGTGCATTAAAATTATAATGAAATTATCTGGTCTAAAATATCTACTGTTCTAAGTCTGAGAAACCTAGAGTGTATGCCTCAGAATTGTCCCCCTGGTAAACCATGACTGAGGAGCATCTATCAAGTCTCATCCACCTTCAGATAAGCATCCACTCTGAGGATGAAGATGCCTACATACAACCAGGCTGCACTTGCATTAGAGCCAACCAGGCTCCTGTGGTCTTGGAAAACTCATTGAGACAGAAGAGACACTATGACACACATCCGTAGGACAATGCTTGCTTTAATGCCAAGTGGGCGTGGCAAGTTATAGTTTTCTTAGTTGAGTAATGATTCTGGGATTTTGGTACAACTGAAAATTCTGTGGAACAAAATTAGTTGTAATTGAACTCTGGCTATGCATATTATCTAAAGGCTGGAAATAGGGTGGGGTGGCTATCTGACGCAACAGTCTAAAGCGCTATCTCTACACCAATATCAAATCCAGCCTTCAGTACTTGGTAGCTTGGTGCCTTTGCCAAGATAATGAACCTTTCTGTATCTGACTAATGCAGATGTGTGTGTGTGTGTGTGTGTGTGTGTGTGTGTGTGTGTGTGTGTGTGTGTGTGTGTTGTAACATTAGTAGTACTTGACATTTAGTGAGCATTAGTTGACTGACAATTGACATCAACCCAGGGATTTTGTAACATCAGTCTACCTTGTTCTCCCCTCCCTACATTGGTGCTAGGCGCAGGAATTTCAGTTCAATTGAACAATCTTTATTGAGCTCAGGTTGTAAGGTGCTGTGGCTGCCTCTTGATCAGGATCTCAGTAATAATAGGAGGCTTCTATTTCTTCTGTCATTCCCTCTGTTTTTTGCACTGCCTTTTTTTTTTTTGAGTTTGAAATGTAAGTAATGGATATAGGGATACATGCTTTACATGCTTGTAACTCCAGAACTTTGGAGGCTGAGACTGGAGGATCATGAATTCTAATGCAAAACCTACTATACCTCCTTGGAACTTTGGTACAAAGTAAAAGAAGCTATGAACATATTTTCAAAATTATTTCATTAGAAGCAAATTGAACTCCATAAACAACAATCACACCCCATACTTTTAAAAGAACACACACAATGAAATTTTACCACATTTTAGGTGAAGAAAAAACCCTAATAGTTTCTCTAAGAACAAATAGTATTGGCCTGAACTGTCCAGTACTGTAATAGCGATTCATGCCTAGTAACTGAATGCTTGAAATATGGTCTGTTTGAAATGAGCTGGGACATGGTGCAAATTTGGATCTCAAAGATTGCTAAAAAAACATAATTCATTCGTAAGTTTATATTTATTGTTTTAATTGTAATATTTTTCTCATATTGGACTAAATAAAATATTGAGTTTAATGCCATTCATTTCATTTTGCCTTGTTATAATGTGATCCATATGTAAAATTATGTGTGTGTTTAATATCTGGGACTTTTATATAGATATAAATGTGTGTGTGTGTGTGTGTGTGTGTGTGTGTGTGTGTGTATGTGTCCTGTATATATGTGTACCTGAGTGCAGGTGCCTGTAGGGATCAAATCCCTTGGAGTTACAGACAGTTTTAGGCCACCATTTGGGTGCTGGGAATCAAATTCTGGTCCTCTGTAAGAATACTTTCAACCATTGAGTAATCATATCAGCTAGTACATGATATTTTATTGACTGACACTTCTGTGGATTATGTTCTTTTAAGTGTATTATATTAAAAAAATAAAGTAAAGAGTATAATAATCCCCAAACTTTTCATCCCCAACTTGCTCATGGTGTTTCATTGCAACAATAAAAACTCTAACTAAGACAAGTTGGTACCAGAAATGGGGTATTGCTGTGACAGACTTGACCATGTTAGTTTTTGGAGGACTATGGAGGACTAGAATGTTGGGCTAGAAAGGTCACAGAGTGCAGAGAACTCAGTGAGATGTTCTGTAGGAGCTTGGAAGATAAGAATGTTGAGAACACTGGAGATGGTGGAAGCCTGGCTTATGAAGTAGCAAAGACTCTACTGGAGGTCTAGTCAGCTGGATGTGAAAAATTGGCAGAGACGAGAGATCAAAACTGTGAAAGTAAAACCTTTGCTTTGCTGAAAAACTTAAAAGTTCCTCAGGGTCAGCACCTAGAATACATGTTCCAGAGGCAACCAAGATTGTACCTCCTGCAGGAATACAGTTTCTCAGTGTTGACCTTGAGGAGCTACTTCCCAGAAGACTTCCACCTTAATGATGCTGGTCTCTTCTTAATCACACTTCATTCTTCAGCCCAAGATGACCGGCATCATTTGTCCCACTGATGACTTGGACTATATACTTTAGGGATGAAAAAGAGGAAAATCTGAGGTGATATTATGAGGGAACACCACACTTAATTGTTGCTTGAGTGTTGGGAATTAGTGAAGAGGGGATTCCTGGCTTGGTCAGTAAAACTGATGGTCATAAAAGTTAGTAAGGAAGTCCAGAAAAAAGGAGGCAAGGGAAAGAAGATCCTAAAGTAATGAGTTATAGACAGTTAAACTTTGAAATGTCAAGCAGAAAATGTTGTGGTTCCATTTGGAAGAGAACTATCTGAATTAGAAGGAGATGAAGCCGTTACAGCATAGGTTTGGCATTTGAATTGATGGTTTTCAGGGAGCTAACGGTTGGAAAGGTCTTCCAAAGAACCCTAAGTTGGAGGAGGAGAGGGACCAGGATACTAGTCTTATGGATGTTGAAACTAAGGATGTTGAAGACAGCTAAGTCACTGAGAAAGATTTCTCACTTAGGTGGGTGGAAAAGGCCAGATTATTGTGGAATTATATAGAAGCTGAGAGTGATGCATACAGAAGACAGATACTGAAAGACTGAGTAACGGGGACAGGGGATGGTAACTAGATTTAGAAATATGGGGTTTGTTGGCTGATGACATGAAGAGTAGTTTTGGTTTGGTGGTGAGGCAAAAGCTAGAGTAATTGAGAGTAAAGTTTGACCCTGAAGTCCCCTTTTTTTCCACACTTCTAGTTGTGATATGACTAGTTCCAATGCAGCTATCTCTGTTGTGTATTTTGCATGTATATTTTTAATGAGTTAAGACACAGATACATCTAAGTGTCCATTTCTTTTCATTTTAAAATTTCTTAGTATGGAATACTATGTTAAGTAACTGAACATTAAGGGAAAGTATTAAAGTGGGTTTTAAAACAGACACATAAAGTTGGGAAAGGAAGTGGTGGAGAGGTAGAGAAGGAATTAGAAAAGAAGGGGTAGGGGATTAATTTGATAAATACACTGTTGCAAGTGTGCAATTCTCAAATAATAGGAAGGACGTAGGTATGGAAACATCTTTACTTACTGATGAGAATGATTTAGAAGAGGTGAGGGGAAACCAACCATGGAAAGAAATAAAGAAAATACAAGAAAGAGAAGGGGAGAAGAGGGCATGAGAGAACAGGAAGATCAAGTCAGGGGAAGAATAGAGGAGAGCAAGACAAGAGATACAATAATAGAGGGAGTCATTATAGGTTTAAAGAGAAATCTGGAACTAGGGAAATGTCCAGAGAGCTACAAGGATGACCTCAACTAACTAAGCAACAGTGGAGAGGCTACCTTAAATGCCCTTCTCCAATAATGAGATTGATGACTACCTTATACACCATCCTAGAGCTGATGGAAGCAGAAGCAGGCACCCGCAGCTAAACACTGAGCTGAACTCTGGAATCTGGTTGCAGAGAGGGAGGAGTGATGAGCAAAGACCAGACTAGAGAAACCCACAGAAACAGCTGGCCTGAACAAGGGGGAGCTCATGGATCCCAGACTGATAGCTGGGAAACCAGCATAGGACTGTTCCAGAACCCCTGAACGAGGAGGTCAGTTTGGAGGTCTGGTTAATCTATGGGACCCCTGGTAGTGGATCGGTATTTATCCCTAGTACAGGAATGGACTTTGGGAGCCCACTCCACATAGAGGGATACTCTCTCAGCCTAGACACACTGAGGAGGGTCTAGGCCCTGTTCCAAATGATATGACAGACTTTGGAGATCCCGCTATGGAAGGCCACACCCTCCCTGGGGAGCAGAAAGGGGATGGGATAGGCAGTTAGTGGAGGGCAGAGGAGGAGGGGAGAGAGAGGGAACTGGGATTGACATGTAAAACAAGCTTGTTTCTAATTCAAATTAAAAAGGGGAAAAAAGAAAATACAATACATTTCTTTAGAAGGCAGGGAGGGAGCCATTGAAAGGGATCTCAAATCCCAAAGGACATTTGATCTTTATTTGATCTAAAGGACATTTCCTCCATCACACAGGTTAAAAGAAGGAAGAAATGGCCAGATACTGGGGGCTTGAGCAGGGGAGGTGAGACATTGAGAGTCTGATTCTGATAACTTTTATTTTTCTTAAGTATGAGACAAGGTCATCAGTTGAAACTAGATGGAGGAGGTGGTGTGAGAAGAGTGGGGAGAAAGAAGTCACTTACTCAGTAAGTGGAAAAAGGAGTCTGTCAAAGAAAGATGGTCATGTTTCTGGGGACAGTAAGAGGTTAGAGTTAGGGATCCCTAGATCATTATGCTGATGGAAACTACATAATATCCGTTGTATAGTTGTTTTCTATATTTATCTAGCATGGCACAGATGCTTTGGGACAGTCTTAGAGTAAAATGATGTTGTGGCTGATGTTTTCAAGTGCATGTTTTGGAAGGTGTGTAGATGAAGAGATATTTGCCAAGAAATGTTTTAAATGAGATCTGTGCATGAAGAGAGGAGAGAGAGAGAGAGAGAGAGAGAGAGAGAGAGAGAGAGAGAGAGAGAGAGAGAGAGAGTCTGAAGAGGCAGAGGGATTATGGGAAAATGAGGGAGACTGTAGGGTAAGGTCAAATAATTATGATAGAAATGGTGGGTGCTGCTGTTCTAGAGTTTATGATCTGGGATAATGGGAGATGTTAGGTCAAAAGAGGGAGTTAGAGTTGGTATTTCACAGATAATGTTTGTTTTGTTGGTTAGAAGGTCTAGGATGTGACGGTGAAATTGGGTAGCTCAGGTGGAGTGGAGGAAGGCAGAGGAGCAGAGAGGGCTCTGGGTTGTTGGTTCCTCATATGAATGCCAAAACTTGAGATGTTGAGGATAGGTGTTGGAATGAAGAAGGAAACTGAATCAGGTCTTCAAGATAATGGAGGGGTTCTTAGGATGTCACTAGACTACAATAACAAGTATAGTGTTGCACGACTCATATTTATTCATTCCAGGGAAGGTACTAATGACTGATAGAAACAATTTCACCTGTTTACTTTGGTAAACCAGTGCATTTTTTGGAATTACTTACAGGATTGAATCAAAGGTGGATGCATCAACAAAGGCCAACCCTACAATGCCTATCCCTTTCTTTTGATTCTTCTATGCCATTCCCTAAGCTTTGAAGGGAAGTGATATAGATGTCTGATTATTTTTTCTCCATTTGTTCTCACAATGCTGCAGCAAGAGTCACTTACTCACAGGTGTTTGACTGCTTATAAGTCTTTATAGTAACTACCATCCCTGTCCAAAAAAAAAAAAAAAAGAAAGAAAAAGAAAAAGAAGAAGTTCGCCTCCATGACTGAATTTGACTGACAGCAATAGTAATCGGTGGGTATAAACACAAAGGTTAGAAAGCCATTTGACAGGTTTATCATATCATTTATAGTAATGACAGTGCCTACCACAGCCATAGGTTTTTGTCTTAGCTCACAGTATCAAATGTGTGTCTATTCATGCAGAGTGAGATTTGTGTACAATGAGAAAATCACTGGCTATATCTATAACAGCTGTGCCACTACTTCACCAATAGACTTATCTTGCCTTTCATGTTAGTAGTTGTGCTAGTTAGTTTTTATTGTGAACTGATACATCCAATGCTTACCTGGAAGAGGTAACCTCAACTGAAGAATTGCTTCAATCAGAGTGGCTTGTGGCCATTTCTGTGAGAGGTGATGATTGAAGTGGGAGGGCCCAGCTCACTGTGGTTTGTATCATCCCTAGGGACCTGGGCTATATAAGAAAGCTAAGGATTAACCCATAGGAAATATTTCTTTATTGTTTCTGTGTCAGCTCCTGCCCTGACTTCTCTCAGTGATGGACTGTGACTTGGCATTGTTAGCCACATAAAGTATTTTCTCCTCTAAGTTGCTTTTGCTCAGAGTATCTCATCACAACAATAAATCAACGTGGACCAGTAGTGTAATACCCAAAACCTATAATATATCAAAACTATTAGTGATAATTCTCCTCCAGCAATTGCATAGTTTTTCTGGTACTACAATCCAATGAAGAAGTTCAGTTACAGCCCAGTATCTGCAAAGTGAGTGGTGTCTTCCACAATATGGCTTTATATTATCTAGTTCTGAAATTTAATCAACCACAGTAACAATAGCCTTATGGCTTGGGTGGCTTCAGCAATCCCAGGCCAATAATTGGAGGAAGGGAATTCACTGCTTCTTTTTGGGATTTCCTTGGGGGACCATTTTTTTCCAACCCTATGTTCAGCCTGCATTTATTAAGGTTTGTAAGACAATCAGGGTTAGAATTACATAAAGAAACCTTTTTATAGAGGGTGAGAAACTTTAAAGTCCCACTTTTGTCTACTCCAAGCAAGAGTCAGTTGGTCTTAGGCAGCCAAGGAAATAGTAAAAATGAATTGTTATCAAGGTTTAATAACCATCTGATCACTTGTATAAATTGTTTCATCAAGAAAGCAATGTTGGACACAGAAGCATGATGAAGATACTAACCCATCTAGTACTCAGTGATCTCTAGTAAATATCCACAAGCCAACCAGCCTCCTCATTCTGGAATGCTACTGTTGCTATGGGAACATTGTGCATCCCTTATCTTCCTTCCCCTGCCCTACCTTGATGGTCTTGGTGGAGCTGGCTTTTACTGTTTGGCCTGGTTTAGGCCCAAAGGGAAGCAAGCATTTTCTCTGGCTTTTATACCTGCCACAGATACTGGCTTTCCAGTTCTGACAACCTCTGAAGCCAGCCCTCACCTTTCTGTCAGTCACACCTGGTTCCTGAAAGTCCTGGTTTGGGTAAATAGTCTCCACCAGCAGTGCATTTTCTTGCAGAGAAGAAAAGTACACGGCTTATGCTGGAGTAGTAATTACCCACCTCTGGGACAAGCTCAATCTCTGAATTTTTGTTGCCATTGTTTTCTTGTTTACATCTTCTGTGAATTGGTGCTTAGGCTTTGGAACCTCTGAAAGCTCATAAGAATTACTGTTTGTTTTCTGTTAAATTTCCACCCATAATTCAGCTTAGCACAAATCTTGTCATACTTGCCTTCAAATAACTCCTTTGTCATCTTTCCTCCTCTCTAGCCCCCTGTGGTTGCTATATTTCTTTGCAAGCCTGATTAACAAACAGTTCTAAACCATTTAGATTTGCCAAAGCCTCTCCTGTCTCATAAAGATCCCATTACAGGGCTCAGCTAAGACACTAAAACTCCATACCTGTTTTGAGGCCCCTGGTGAGTCAACTTCTTTTTAGACTCTCCTGTGAATATGATGCTACCTCATCCAGCAAACATCAAATACTGCCTCTCTCATTCCAAGTTCCCTCAGTAATGCTGTCTTTCCTCTGTTGTCATCCCAGTTCCTGATATTGCTGGGAATCATAACCATGTATCCCCAGTGATTTATATAAACCAGTCCATCAGGACCTGATTTTCCTAACATTACTTCAGTTTACACATCCATTATCTCTAGGAGGGACAAGTAGTTACATTGCTCAGTTTCTCTGCATCTGCAACATTCAGGCTGATTCCACCTTCACCTATATCCCTTAGACACACAAACCAGGGCAATATGAGGTTCTTTCATTGCTGGATTATAAATCATTACCAATTCAAGAAGTTCAGATGCTAAGCACACCCTGATTAACTTAGTTTCCTGTACTATGCTGTTATTAAGGACCTCTGTCTGCATGCCAAATCCTGGATTGCCCTTCCTCTGTACTAAAGGTCAGACTTGGGTAGGACTTCTATGAGTGCTACCACATTATCTTCATCACTAGGGAACTGTTCTCACAGGTTTCAACTTTCTGGATCCCAGTAAGGACTCTTTCGCACAGACATAATTTACACAAAACTTTCCATTGCATTTGGCCTCAGCTGGGCAATGGTGGCTCATGCCTTTAATCCCAGTACCCCAGAGGCAGAGGCAGAGGCAGAGGCAGAGGCAGAGGCAGAGGCAGAGGCGCAGAAGCGCAGAGGCGCAGAGGCCTGGGGGAGGCAGGGAGGGAGAGGGGCAGGGAGGGAGAGGGGCAAGGGAGGGAGAGGGAGGGGCAAGGGAGGAGCAGGGAGGAGAGGAGGGAGCAGAGGAGAGAGGGAGGGAGGCAGGAGGAAGGAGAGAGGAGGAGGGGAAGGAGAGAGCAGGAGGAGAGAGAGAGAGGCAGGGAGGGAGAGAGAGAGAGGCAGGGAGGGAGAGAGAGAGAGGCAGGGAGGGAGAGGGAGAGGCATCTCTGAATTGGAGGCCAGTCTGGTCTGCAGAGTGTGTTCCAGGACAGCCAGGGCTATACAAAGAAACCCTGTCTTGAAACAAAAAGAAGGGTGGGAAGGAAGGAAGGAAAGAAGGGAGGAAGGAAGGAAGGAAGATGACAAGGCAACACCTCATCTCATTCTCTCTTATTCACATTGCATCTGCTTATGCAAATGAGAGACCAATGTACAGGATGGTATCCACATGTCTTTCTCCCATTTTACTCCCTCTCTTACTCAGGTATGTTCTTTTGAGGAAACAGGAGGCATCTGTTCCATTCTTATCACCTAGAATAAAGGCCTCATATCTAACACCACAACTTGCTTATAATCCTTTTCTGTTTGTGCTACTTTCAGAGATTCTCTAGTCTACTGGAAGTTTTGAGGGAATCTCCATACTTGCATGGTGAGCATCACTCTCAAGGATGCATGCTACTCCACACCAAGTAGAGGAAGACAGGCATCTTAGGAGTCCCACCAAGTATGCTACACTATCAGATGGGATTTTCTTGTTCATATCTGTTGTCATGCATCACAGTAGCTCTACAGCAAGAAAACATACCATCCCTTATCATATGAGAAAAGTAGGTATGTTGGGTCAATATGAATCAGCTTTGGTTACATGTCTTATAACCTATTGCACTAGCTATGTACCTACTCCTCCCCAACTCATCTTTGGTGTTTTTGGCTCCTATTTGGATATCAATCATGTTGCATGAACAAACTTGTGTTTGTTCATTCCAGATAAGACACTGATGATCTTATCCAATTCTATCCAATTATAGCTTAGTGAACCAGTTAGTTTACTGCAGTTACCAACAAGACAGGGAATGGGAGTTTCTTATGGAGAATTGGTGACCCAAATCTGAATCATTAAAAAAGCCCATTGTTTGTAGCACAAAAGCTGGCTACCTAGAGCTATTGGCATGGTTTTCAGGCAACTAGGCAGCTTGGCTGACTAGAGACTCCTCTCAGCAGCAATTGTTAATACTTATGCTACTGTAGAGAAGGCTTGTGAAAATTGTGAACTTTATTTACTTCTCAAGCCTTGAGAGTTTCATTTGCTTCCTGGGTCTTATGAGGCCATTTTCTCCCTCCAAGTAGGAATTCTAGTTTTGAGGAAATAGCTATGCAACTAGAGGATGTGAGTTTACAAGAGACTTATTATGGATAATGGAGAGGAATGATGTATGTCTTAGTTACTTTTCTATTGCCGTGAATAAGTCACCATGACCAATGAAACTTATAGAAAAGAGTTTATTTTATTTGGGACTTACACTTTCAGAGTTTGAGTATATAACCATCATGGAGAGGGGCATAGCAATAGACAGGCAGGCACTGCTGGAGCATTAGCTAAGAGCTTACTCGTGAGTCTGCAACAAGAAGGAGAGGATGAAAGAGGGAGGGAGGGAAGCAGAGACAGAGAGAGAGAGAGAGAGAGAGAGAGAGAGAGAGAGAGAGAGAGGAGAGAGTGAGAGAGGAGAGAGAGAGAGAGAGAGAGAGAGAGAGAGAGAGAGAGAGAGAGCTAACTGGGAATGGTGTGAGCTTTTGAAACCTCAAGGCCTACCCTCAATGACACACCTCACCCAAACCTCCTAATGCTTTCTAAACAGCTCCACCAGCTGGAGACCAAGCATTCAAATATGATTTGAATCTGGCGGGGGGGGGGGGGGAGGCTTTCTCACTCAAACCACAGCAGTATGGAAAAAGAAATGGCATGCAAGGACACCTACCCCATCTCAAGTCTTGTGGAGTATGAGAAACAAAACTATCTGAGAAGGCAAGAACAACAATGGTGTCTCAGACACCAATGAGAGTTCACTGAAGCAAAAATGTTAAAATAACTCATGAAACAACTCTGAACCATTTTCCAAAGCAGTTTTCTATGCCCATAACCTGGTGTTTTGCTCTGGCAGTTTGAGTATTTTTGATCATCTACTAAGGTTTTCAATCCATTTTGAGTTAATTTTGGTACTAAGTAAGCAACATGAGTCTAGCCTCATTATTCTGCATATGAATACAATTTTCCCAGGACCATTTGTTGAAGAAGCTTTCTCTCTTCCAATGTGTGTTCTTGATGCTTTTGTCAAATGTTAGGTGGCTAGAGTTGTGATACTCTACTTCTGGGTCCTCTGTTCTACATACTGCTCTCTGTGTCTTTTTTTGTATGTGTGTGAGATAGTGCCATTCTCCAATTTGCAATGGATACAGACTCAGATGTAATGAGTAACAGATGAGTAGAGATACATAAAGTTTAAGGCTTTAGTTTTGCTCACAGTTTGAGGGTACAGTCCACCATGGTGTGGCAGCCAACAGCAAGCTTCAGGCAGATGGCTGCAGTGTATTGAGAGAGAAAAAGACAATTTCACCCAGCTTACTTTCTGCTTTTCATTCAGTCAAGGATTCCAGCTAAGAAGATTCTGCTACCCACAGTTAAGTTAGATCTTTAGGCCTCAGTTAACCCAACCTAGAAGTCCCCTTCACAGGCATGACCAGAGATTTGTCTTTTAGGTGATAAATACACATTGTCATGGTGACAATCAATGTTAACCACCACAATACTATTAGGCATGAAGCTGGTTTAAGCAACCCTGTACCTGTTCTTTTGTTTCCATATGACCTGATTTCTCTGTGAAATGGGCCTAAGTGTGAAGTAGTTGGGTCACAAGACAAGCAAGGGTCTTGCTCTAGTGGACATTGCTGGACAGTGCTACCAAATGACAGCACCACTTTCACTTCCCTCAGCAGTCATTGAGATTTCCAGTTGCTTCACATTCTCACCAGCCAGCACTTAGTGTTGGCAGTAGCTTGATTTTAGTCATTTGGTGGGAGTGCAGTTATATCACATTGTGGTTTCCATCCTCATTTCCTTGATGCCCTAATAACACTATCAGGGAATTATTAACACACCAGACACACAGCAATCTCTTTGTTAAAGCCTTGTTCAAATCATTAACTCAGTATACATTTTAATGGATTACTATCTATCCAAATGAAAATGATTTGTCATTTCTATGTAGGGATTTTCATGCTGTGGATATGCATATTTTGCTACACAGCAAGGGTCTTCTCAATCGGTGACTTTTTCATTCACTCACATAGGGATAAACAAAAGTTCTTCATTTAGGTAACTATTAGGTTAAAAGGTTGTTCTCTTATAACTCATGCTTTTCATATTTTGTATTCTGTGAGCTTGTTCTCAATATCATGAAGATGTTCTATATATTATCTTAAAGGCTTTGGTGTCTTACTGTTTACTTTCCAGACTATAATCTGGTTCTAATTTTTAGTGTATGGTATCAAGTGCAGGAACCAACAATACGTACTTATGTAGATATCCAGTTGCTCTGACATGGTTTATGACTGAGAATGTTGATATCTTTTTGCTGCTATTTAAATACTCCTAAGTATTTGAGTTCATTCCATTTACCTGTTTGTCTCTTCCTGTGTTAGCACCACACTTTTTAAATTTTTCTTTGTAGTAAGTCAAATTCTGATGATTAGTGGCCCAATTTGCTCATTTTCTTAAAGGCTATTTTGGTTATTTTAAGTTCTATGTATTTCCAAACAGATTTCACAGTTTGTCAATTTCTTTTCTTCCACTTTCTTTTTTTTAATCTTTTTCTTTTCTTTTCTTTTCTTTTTTTTTCTTTGGTGCTGGGGATGAGACCAAGGGCGTCACATTCATTCTAGGTGAAAACTCTGCAACAGAGCAGCATCTTCAATCCTGTTTGTCAAGTTCTTTTGATTTCCTTGTTTTTGAAAGTCTCTTGCATACATATAATGTATATGAAGATATTCACCTGCGTTACCTGCTGGTATCCCCCTTTCATTTTCCTGCTGTATATATGAATATGATCATTTTCTTCCTACTTAGTCCCTCAGTGGCTATATTAGAGAAAAATGACACTTTTCTATTATTATGAAAAAACATCATGACCAAGGAACATATAAAAGAAAGCACTTAAGTGGTCTTATGGTTCCAAAGGGTTAGAGTCCATGATGGCAGAACAAAGGTAGAGCAGCAGAAGAGCGGAGAGCTCACATTGTGATCTACAAGTAGGGAGCAGAGAACACCAGGGGAATGACCAGGACCTTTTGAAAACTCTTAAGGTATCTCTAGTGACTCACCTCCGACAAGGCCACACCCCCTAATCCCTCCCAAAAGTTTCTACCAACTAGGATCAAGTTTTCAAATATATGAATCTATAGGGGCTAATCTCATTCAAGCTACCACATACCTCCTCCTCCACCAGCCATTAGCAACCATTATTTCCTAAATAATGGATAGGCCCCATGGGTACTGCCCCTATTTTTTTTTTTCATTGGTTTCTCATTTCTATGAAAAAATCACACCCACAGAAATTTTAACTGGCTTGACATTGTTTTAAGGGATCAGTTGGGTAGACTTTTTGACTTATACTTGAAATCTCTCTCTTTGTAAGAACTTCATCTTCTCTCAGAACTATTTGAGAGTTTTCAGTCTGAAGAACTCTTACAACTTTCATTAGAAATTATCTTTTAAAAATAATTTATCTATTTTTATTTTATTTTGTATGCATGTATGTCTCTGTGAGGATGTCAGATCCCCTGGAACTGGAATTACATGCAGTTGTGAACTGTCATATTGGTGCTAGGAATTGAACCCAGGTCCTCTGGAAGAGTAGCTAGTTCTCTTAACCATTGACCCATTTCTGCAGCCCCTAGAATTTATCTTTATGTCTTTGAAATTTTAAGTATTATTATAATTGTTAGCATCCAGGCACAGATTGGCCCTGCCCCTTGGGGACCTAGCAGAGTCCTCTGAGCATGGCAAGCAGTACCTGTCTCTGTAACAGGCTCAAAGGTCCCTTTAATAGACAAGCTCTGCCTACTAACTTTCTCTCTTTCTGCAGTTCCTCTGAAGAGGCAAACAGGTCTCTCTCTCTCTCTCTCTCTCTCTCTCTCTCTCTCTCTCTCTCTCTCTCTCTCTGTGTGTGTGTGTGTGTGTGTGTGTGTGTGCATGTGTGGTTTTTCTCCTTCTCTCTTATCTTCCCTTACTCCCTTCCCCCAATACACTTTCTACATAAGTTCTGCCTGATGGTGTGTTTATCCCTCACCAGCCATGGGATCCGCCAAGGTCCCCTTGGTGCTGCATATCATAACAATAATTGCTATGCTTCCCTGAATTTTGTTTTTCAATTTTCTGTTGGCAGTTTAAGGGATAGAATTTATGTGTAGATATTCACACTTTATCTATAAACTTGTTAAAGAAGAAAATGGACTGGAGGAAGAATGAGATCAGTGGGGGGGGGTGAGAAATCACAAGTATGGAGATTATGATGAGCAAATGAGAGGGAGGTGCATATTGTCAAGGGATATGATGTGCAAAAGAAACTTTATGAAATGCAATACCATGAAAAATGAATAGACACCAATACAATTGTGTAGAAATATAGTACTTTAAAACTATTTACATAATACCTTAGTGCAAAATTTTATCACCTATCTTTATCTTACTTTTTTTTTTTTGAAACAGGGTTTCTCTGTGTAGCCTTGGCTGTTCTGAAACTTGCTCTGTAGACCAGGCTGGCCTCAAACTCAGAGATCTCCCTGCCTCTGCCTCCTGAGTGCTGGGATTAAAAGCTTGTGCCACCAACCTCCTGGCTCATTTTACTATTTAAACTCTGCCTAGACCCTCACTTTGGTATTGAATAGAATGGGTGATAATGGGCAATCTTTAGTATTTTACCATGGAGTATCATTCCAGTTGTATGTTTTTTTATAAATATTGTTCCTTTGTTTTCAGGAATCATTTTAAAGGGAAATGAATGTAGGAGGAACACTGCCATTCTTTAGATGTTTCTTTCATACAGAAGTGAAATGCGTGCTACTCCATATCGCCCTTGGCTCATTTATCTGCCACAGGGAGAGTTGAAACAGTTAATCTGATTGGTGCCTGTGCTGGCTAGTGGCACATCAATTTGGCACAAGCTAGGGTCATCTGAGAAGAGAGAACCCCAACCAAGAATGTTTCCATGAGATATGGCTATAGGCAAAGATGTAGGGAATTTTTTTAGTGATTGATGTGGGAGGGCCTAGCTCATTGTGGGTGGTACCACCCTCGACTGGTGGTCTTGGATTGTAAAAGCTGGCTGGGTAAACCAATAAACAGAATCTATGGCCACTACATCAGGTCCCTGCCCTGTTTGGGTTACTGTCCTGACATCCTTCAATGAGATGATCAGTAATGTGGAAGCCAAATAACCCATTCTTCCTCAAGTTTTCTGGCCATGGAATTTTATCTCAGCAGTAGTCACACTTTCTAAGACAGTGCCACTGAATTCCGTGAGAAAGTTTCTTTTAATTTTATGACATTGCTTTTCAGTATTTAAAAAATTTAAAAATTGCACATTATTATTATAATAATTATTAATGAAGGGCGGGTGGATGGTTGTGGAACTATATGCTACAGTGTGCATACAGAATTCAGAAGACAACTTTATTGTTGTCTATGTGAAGTTTGCAGCTTTATTTCCATGAATTTGGGGATCAAATTCAGGTTACTAGGTAAGTATCTTTAGCCTACTAAGTCATCCTAGCAGTCTCAGTATTTTTTTTTTTATTAAAACAAGATTGTTACAAGGAATTTGAAAACTAATTTTGTCTGAGTAAGATGTTTTCAAAGTATGATCTTCAGGGGTCATTGACTTCTCCTTCCTCATCCTCTGGCCCTTTCTCTTTTCCATCTCCTCTTCTATGCTCTTCCTAGTATACTTTTCTTTCCAGGCTCCTACCTTCCCTCCCTCCATCTGCATGGCTATGGTGGGGTCTTCCCCAGCTGGTGGATCAACAGGATTGCTTCTTGATTTATTTCAGTCCCACCCCTCAATTAGACACCACCTCTGTGTGCACTGAATTAAATTAGTCTCTTAGGGCCTTCGTTGCTTCTCTTGAAATTGGGGGATGATAATAATAGGATCAACCCCACAGAAATAAGATGAAATGAGCTCTCTGGATCTAAAGGTTCTTAGACAAGGGGCTAGCTGATAGTATTGTACATTGGCTATTGATATTAGGTGATATTACATTTGTGAGCTTTAACAGACATCACCATATACTTTTATTAGAATGCTTCATGCACACTTGACCCATTTTTTCCAAATTAGTTTCCAAGCTCCACAAAAGCACATTTAGATCTCTCACGAGTCTCTTTCATTTCAGTTGTGCTTGTCAAGTTTGCTAGTCATAAGGAAAATAATAAATTGGAGGCTAGGGTTTTTAAAATCTGTATATCTGATAATAGCATTAACCCAATCTTTTTTGAAAGCTCCAATATAATGGCAGTTACGCCTCTCTAGGCAGACCTTTTGTTCTTTTCAGTAATCATGGGAAGAGATGAAGAAAGCTTCTCAAAAAATTGAATGAAAATGAACTTAGCCTCTGAAAAACTGGGTTGGAGTTCCTTGGAAGCAGTTCTCAGTGAGGTGCCCTGTGTCTCAGCCTCAGCATCTATACCTCCATGTCATTAAAAGAGGGACCAGAATGATTCCCTTTTAATACTGTATTTAGCTTTCTCAGATATTCAGATTTAAAACTACTCAAATAGCTACATCTCTGCAATGAGGATCGTCCTCAAAAGTAGCTGAACCACTGGAATACAGTGGAAATTTTGCAGTCATGAACGTGTGTGTAAATTTGTGTATACACTCACACAATATTGTTGAATTGACAATAGCTAGAAAGAAAGAAGACCAAATTACCAAGGACAGTTTTTCTACAAATACTAACCGTTTGGGTGTAGCAGGTTTAAAAATAGACAAAACATTTTTGAATAACCATAAATTTGAATGTACAATAACCACAGAGGAAAAATCAGTCCTATTGTCTAGGACATAAATTATATTTTTATGGGTAAGACTTATGTGTGTTGCTACCAATTTTCTACAACTTTCAGGATTATAACAGTTTAGAGACAATGGAAGCTTGAAATAACTCTACTTCATGAATCAATGCCCCCAGGAAACTTGTGTTTCAGAATTATCTTCTTTACCTCATATTTTTGCAAACAGAAGATCATACTTGTTCGCACTTTATGTAAAAGGAGAGAATAATAAACTTAGGATGCTTTTGTTTATAAGTGACAGCAGCTTCTATTTAAATCAAGTATTTCATAGCTTCCTACCATGTGACTCAAAGAGAGGTGGTAGTGGCATTTTGTCCTTACTGGTCATCTACTGTGTGTTTCTACCCACAGGGATGTGCTTTGGTACATGTTTTAGCAGGTCCTTATGTCTGATATTATAATTTTAAAATCCACACAGCCTTCATTAAATGCCTCTTACTAGTATAAATGAAAATTATTTTCATCTCCCTGGTCTCTGCTTCCTTGGGTAGGTAGCTACCTGAAAACCAAAACAAAGACCCACAGACCAAATCCATGTGATGTCTGTCCTGAAGCACTGCCTTTGTATATCTTCCTTAGGGAAACTTCAATAAACTCCCTTAGTTTTTTTTTTTTTTTTTTCACTTTTTGAGATGAGGTGTCAACATGTGGTCCAGGCTTGCCTTGAATTTACTTTGTCCTCAAACTCTCTTCCTGCCTTGATACCCCACCCCCACAATGCTGGCATTCTAGATGTGTACCACATGCCCAGTTCAGAAGCCCTCCTCGTTACTGTAAAGAAGTTCACATACTTATACAGCAGCCTCCTTTCTTAGAACACAGTCTTTGCTTTAATAACCCAGAGATACATTAATGCACTTAAAAAAAACAAAAACAAAAACAAATGAACCCTTCGTCTTTAAGGTCTAATTCAAAGTGTTGATAGTAGGAGGCTCTAAGCAGCCAGGTCTCTACTCAAGCCATCAAGATATAAAATGAAATAAAACAAAACAAAACAACAATAATACAACAACAAAATAAATATGTTGTTAAATCATGTTGTTACAGTAGACTTGTTTACTGTAAGAGTGGGTGGGGCTTAACCTCTATTTAGAGGGTCCATGATGTTATCTTTTTCTTCTTTCTGCTTTTGGTAGATTTCTGTCGGAGGCCTCTCTATCTTCCCTCTCTTTCTTTACAGTCCCTCCTTCTCTCTCTCCCTTCTTTCCTCCTTCTTTACTTCCCTCCCTCTCTCTCCATCCTTTAACAGTTTATTGTCAGTCATTGGCAGAGGCTGCCCCTTGCTGACCCCTATACAGTGTAGTATTGGTTCAAAGTATCAACATGAGGAGCTCCAAGTCTTTATCAGTGGACAGCATAGCTTAGTTTTCTCGTCTGTCATTTGAAGCAATTGTTTTTGTAAACCCCATAGTGTGATGTGGGCATACAGTGTTTGCTCTGTATTTTATTTATTGAAGAAATATACATCAAATACCCATTGTATGTAAAGAGCTCTCCTCAGATCTCAATGATGATAGATACAGATGAGTAACATAAGGTTTAGAAAAGGTACTAACACTGGAGTGTTGGGTGTTTGTCAGGTTGGACTCATAGCACAAGATGACAGCCTGAAGGGTGGGGGTGGGGTTTTACCCCAGAAGGAATTAGTTCTCATACAGGCACTCATGAAGGGAAGTGGTTCATCCTGGGCAGGAAATGAATACACACTTTGGGATGGGGGTGGCCAAACTTCTTCCTCTGTCTGGTACCCAGAAAAGTTGTGCCAAGACTCCAAATTACAGAAAGATCTGGGTGATTCTGTATGGAGGAGTGAACTATTTCCTGGTTATTCAGGGTTTGGCTTAGGGTGATTGGTATTATCCAGTTCATGATTTTCCACTCCCCCGTGTCAGGTGGCAAAAAGGAGAGGTAATCCATTTCTAGAACAACTGGCATCAAAACTTAATGTTCTGCAGAGGCTAAAAGGAGCAAGTCATTTTCTGGAGCCCAGAGTAGAGTGTGAATGGTGGAGGATCATGCCAGAAAACTAAAGGAAGAATGGCTCTATTTTGTAGACATGAGAGGGAGTACATCCTGCATTTAGATGTTGTTCTTACAGGGAAAGGGCAAATACGTAGGGTGCAGAGTGTGAGTGGTTGGCGGTGAGGTCATCAGGCTCATGTTGGTGTTTAATTTATCCTGAGAGTGGTTGTTGAGAAATGTCTGATTTGAGATTTTATCAAAGAAGTCAAGTTAACTAAGCTCAAGGGGTAGGGGTGGGGCAAAATCCTTGTGGATGATGCTTGCACAAGGTCAAGTGGCCTCTTGTCTACTCACAGCACTGTGAGGCAAGATGATACTCTGGAGCCAGATGGAGAATGTTTACTTCTGGTACTTCAGCTAAGAAGTTGCTTATGCTTGGACATGCTTTTACATTCCTTTGAAGCCCTTTTTCCTCAATAATCTCATATGACTATTGGGAGGGTAAAATGGCCTACAGTCTCTGGAAGCTTCAGCATACTGCCTGGAACCTGGTGAGCAAGGATTCAGTAGGAATTAGCAATTGGGTTTATGTGCTATAGAGTGGATTAAATAAACATTAGAGGAACATGAATAGATCACAGTTGAGATCTGTGTACTTGTAAATACGCTTCAGTAGCAGAAATGAAGTCTTCAGTGTTTGGTTGCTGGTTCCTTAATTTCACTGTCAATTATGGAATGGGTTAGGCATTTTTCCTCTCTCGGCTGTAGAGCTTCTGCTGACTGTATGAGGACAGATAGTGAAAGGAAACCAAAGAGACAGCAGCAGGAAGAGGAATGAGAATGTCACTGCAGTTATGTTATCTGTGCTCCTAGCCATGGAATGGAATGGTGAATTACTTAGCCTGGGTGTCTCTTGGAGGAAGACTGTCCTTCAGCTTAGTGTGTCCTGAAACACTTTAGTCAATAACTCGGGCTGGAAGTGCTGTCATTCTACTGATGGAGCAACCCTATTTCCAGAATTCCATCTGTGCCAGACACCTGTCTCTGTGCTGCCTCAGAGATGGATGCTTGTTTCATTTCTATGTGGACAAGGTGGTCATCTGCACCTTGTCTGGGGTTGCCTCAAGGAATACTTAAGGAGAGATCCCTGGATGCTCTGCTTCCATAGTAGCCCGTATCCTCACCCAAGTAGCTCTCCACATTGTAGGGATTATGGAAAGTGTTTGCTTCATGGAGATCTTCGCTTAGCCAATGGCTGTTTTCTCCTGATGCAGAAGGGAACACCTTTTTGTATGTGCATAATAGACCTTTATTTCTTTCAAACCTCATTTTCTTCTGCTCTGCTCTCCACAAGGTAATGTCTTTTGGAGACAGTATCCATAACAAAATGCCCCAGTTGCATACTTTGGAAGTTCAGTATACATGTTCTTTTGATGTTTGGGAAGGATTCTTCCCATTTTAAAGCAGAGGAAAGGGGAATCCTTGAGACCTGCCCAGGTCAGAAGGTTAGTGATTGCTTGAATCAGGACTCACTCAAGTGTTCTGAGGCTGTTGGGACTTTATTTCCCCACTGGCCACCTTCACATGTTTTCTCTCCTTTCTTTGCCACAGGGGAAGTACAACCTTTGTTGGAATATGTGGATTGTGTCCACAGATTTCAGAACAATGGCCAGACTCCTGCCCTAGACTCAGCTCTTGCTCAAAAGTCCAAAGGGAGAAATCAAGCTAAAAGTGAAGGTTTAAAAACTGATGATAATTTCTAATGAGTAGTAACATCATGTTAACTCTGTGATGTGTTCTCTAAAATCTAGAACGTCACATTTGCTTAGATGCAGAAAGGGAAGGAAGACTCTATTTCCCAAAGGCATATAGAGCAGAGAAACAGGGGACATGTGGATTCTAAACAATCTTCTTTACTAGATAAGCCAGTGTTCTCCAGACATCATGGTACTTGGAGATATCCTTAACAAAATTCTACATTATGTTTCATTTCTGTAAGAGATGCTATATTATATACAGGTTGTCTGGTGGTAAAAATTTAAACCACTAACTTTCATATCTTATTTAGTTTTAGCACACATTAAAAATTTTAATTTAAAGTATTTTTATTTATTCTTTACCAGCTTGAAAGTAAACACAATGTATCTTGCTCATATCACACTCTACCCATCTTCATCTCTTCTTTTCTTGTTTTAATGACCCACTGAGTTCAAGTGATTTTGCCTGCATGCATGGGCAATCTACTAGCACCTCCAGTTAATAATTGCCAATAGCCCCTCACCTAGGAGTGGAACTTCATGAGCCCTTCCACTAGTCTTGCTGGAATAAGCACACATTTTGACTGTATTCTCCATGAGGTTGAATCAGGGTGCTTTCCAGGTGCATTCCATCTGGTCCTTTGAATAATGCCAAGAATTATTTTATGTTTTAAAACAATAATCATTGCCTTAATCATCATGCCACCAAACAAGAGAAAGGCAAGTACCAATCACTTTGTTTGTAGCTATTTATGTTCTTCTAATAACCCCAGGAAATCAGTTTATGGTCTCAGGTGCTGGAGTCAGAAAGAGGAGTGGGAAGGTTTTAAACTCAGCACAGTTTTTTTCCCCAAGTCTGGGCACCTAGAGTGAGTACAATAACCCCACCTCTTCATGGCTTCTTCTTACTACCTGAAACACATGCAGAAGATCTAAAACAACAACAGCAAAAAAGCCAAAAAAAAAAAAAAACAACCCCACAGTGGCACAAGACAGCACTAAACACTGAATTTTTTAATTAAAAACTTTATTGATTTTTTGAGACTCTCATACACTGTGTTTTAATTACCCTCTCTTCAACTCATTCCAGATCCATTCCCTTTCTTACCTGCCCAACTTTGTGTTCTCTAAGTCCATTGACTTTTTTGAAATAATATGTTTTATCTATCTTTGAGAATTCTATACATGCATAAAGTACATTTTTGATTGTTCCTGATTCCTGATTCCATCTCTCCCCAACCCAATTTCATTTCGTCCTCCTCCTTTCTCGCCATCCTCTTTCCTGTCCTTTTCTATGTCTCTATCTCTCTTTCTTTGTAATATCTCACTGAATGTAGTGGGTGTGAGGCTGTACACTGGAGCATGGGTGACCTACTAGTGGCTACCCCCACCCCCCAAAATGATTCATTCTTCATTAATTGACAATAGATCTTCATCTAGAAGTATGGCCTTGTAAGTCACACCTCCATCTGTTTTGGAATTTGGTTGGCTTGCTCTTGTGTAGGTCTTATGTGGTAACCATAGTTACTGTGATTTCATAAGCACAACACCCATGTTTTATCCTCTAGAAGGCAGTATTTCACAGCATTTCTCCTCATCCTCTAGGTTTTATTTTTTTAATTCCTCCTCTTTTTCTAAGTACAGGTGAGAATTTATAATGTCCCATTTAGGGCTGAGCTCTCATAGTCACTTATTGCCGACCAATTGTGACTGCTGCCTACTATAAAAAGAAGTTTCTTTGACCATTTGAGTGTAGCACAGACCTATGGGTGTAAATATAAATATTTAGAAGGTAGTTCGACAAACTGACCACTCAGCAAAATAACAACAGTAGGATCCTTCCTGGGGCCAATGATCTCCCCAGCCATGGACTTTTGACTATGTTTATAGCATTAGGCATGAGCTCTATCCTGGGGAGTAGAACTCAAATTCAACCAGACAACAGTTTGTTATCCCCATAATATTCACATCACCATTGCACTAGTAGCCACATCTTCTCTGGCAGACATGTATTATCGCTTGCAGGGTCCAGAACTAGGTAAGATCATTGATGTCTCTTCTCTTCCAGCAGTCAGAATAGAAGAAGTTTCCTGGTGAATTTGAGATTGTTTTCTCTGTATTTTGCAGCTGAAGTGTGTGGTGTCTTTATTGGGTCTTATCATTTAGTTATGATGGGAAACTAAGAACAATGAAAATAGACTATGTTGTTTTGGAGACTGCTGGGGCCTCCCTGACCAATAACTCATAGAGAGGTATTCCAAGCAGAGCACTGAGATTTCTGTGTAATAACTAATGTCTTCTGGAAGCAGCATTGTCCATCCAAGCAGGTTATCACTGTTCAAGATTCTTTAAAAATGTTTTTTGTTACAAATATGGAGCAGTTCGCCATAAAGCTTTTTCATACATCCTTAGTTTTGATTAATCTGCTTTCTATCTCTCCTTACTCCTATCCTCAAAAGTCATTAATTATTATTAATTATTAAACTTGTTTTAAAATTTGGCAACTTAAAATAGTTCTGATGCTTAGATTCTAACCTCAGAGATTATAACTTAATTGTTCTTGTATGGAGCCTAGGATTTTAGGATTAAAAAGTTTTCTTTTAAATCTATGGTACACCAAAAGTTAATGAAAACTTTATAAGGTAAATGTCCCCACTAATGATTTCTAACATCAATATGATGAAAACAGAAACCTTTATCTCAGAGTAAGAAGGGACGCATATTACACAGCATATATACTACAGTTTGCCTATAAGAACCATTTAGGCAAGGCAAGGCAAGGAAGGATTGTCCTTTCCCGTTCCAAATTCCCAGATAGCACAGGTGAATGTTATCTTCTGTATACACCATCTTTATTTAACAAGCATTCCCTTGAGTGTTGAAAACCATTCACAGGAAAAATAGCACATTCAAGTTACAGTTATGTATTTTGGGCTTACTTTTAAGTGTTGAGATGGAAACAGGATGCAATGTCCTTTTCATAAAATGGACTTCGGTTTTAAATGACTTTCTTTAATATTCACTTATAAAATATTCAGTAAATAGTCAGCCACATGCCAGGAACTGTGCTGAGTGTGCAGCTCCAGTACTAAATAAGTGGTGCCTTCTGGGATTTGGATGTCAGTGGGGAAGTCCATAGAGAGAACCAAAGGATGCTATGAAGAGTGATGTCACTGAGGATGGGGAAGCATCAGAAGAGTTAGAAGACTCCCATCAGGAGGAAACATGGAAATGGGAAAGAGAGGGATAAAAAGGAAAATGTGAAGTAAGCTTTCCACTTGGATGAAGAAATCAGACACCTGGAGACAGAGAAAATATGGAAGACTGGAGGAATGAGAAGGAGTTAAAGGTGACTTGAGCAAAGATAGCAGCAGGAGGGACAGGCATATAGGAGAGATAAGTGTGGCTCCTGAATTAAACTCTACCATCCACTGGCTGTGAGGTGTTGGCCATGCCACTCAGAGCCTTGCACTCTCTGTGTCGTTATGGGGAACATAGATCTAATGATGTCTATCTCCTAAGGCTGGTTTGAAGATGAAATGAATGAGTGTTTGAAAAATGCCAAGCAAGTAAGAGCTTGATAAATGACTGCCACTAATCTCAATTATTATTGATGTCTGGAGACAGGCTTGTAAGGAGTGAGACTGCCAAGGATGTGAGTTGGGAAGGATTTTGAATAATGTGAGTGAGTTGCTGGTGCTTGGCATGAGACTCTAGAGGAATGGCCAGAAGCTGACTGGGTAGGAAATAAGAAGAATCACAAAAGACTTCCAGGAAGAGGACAATAGCTAAGTGCAGTCAGTTTGTATATATTGAGATCTTATCCAATAGGAATCCAGGGGAGGGAACACATTTCATTTTAGTACAATACCAAGGCTAACTAGATATTGATCACAGTGCTTTAAATAGGACTGACAAAACAAATTGAGACTTTACAGGGGCAACTTCTTTTTTATTTTTAGTTTTCTTTACCTATTTTAAATTTTTTATTCATTTTACATACCAACTAAAGTTCCCCCTCCTTTACCTCCTCCTGCTCCACCCCTTACCCCCAATCCACTCCTCAGAGAGGTTAAGGCCTCCTATGGGGAGTCAATTAAGCCTGGCATATCCTGTTCAGGCAGGACCAAGTCCTTCCCTCCTGCATCAAGGCTGAGCAGGGCATCTCATCATAGTGATTGGGCTCCAAAAAGTCAGTTCATGCATCAGGGATAGATCCTGGTCCTACTGCCAGTGTTTCAACAAACAGACCAAGCCACACAACTGTCACCCACATGCAGAGGGCCTAGGTTGGTCCCATGCAGGCTTCCCAGCAGTCAGTCCATAGTCCATGAGCTCTGAATAGCTTGGGTCACTTGTTTCTGTGGGTTTCCCCAGCATGATCTTTATCCCCCTCTCTTGCTCATATAGTATCTCCTCCCTCTCTCCAACTCAGGATCTCAGCCCAAGCAAGGCTTAGCTATGGATGGCAGCATCATCAGCTACTGGATGAAGGTTCTATGATGACAATTAGGGTAGTCACTAATCTGATTAAAGGGGAAAGGCCTGTTCAGGTACCCTCTCCACTATTGCTAGGAGTCTTAGCTGTGGTCATCCTTGTAGATTCCTGGGAATTTCCCTAGCACCAGTTTTCTCCCTAACCCCATAATAATTCCCTCTATCAAGATGTCTCTTTCATTGCTCTCCCTCTCTGTCCTCCCCCACCTCACCCATCCCATTCCCTCATGTTCTCATCCATTATCCTCTTCCCTCTTCCCCACAACCTCCAGTTTACCCAGGAGATCTTATCTCTTTCCCCTTCCTAGCGTGATCCATGCATGTCCCTCTTAGAGTTCTCCTTGTCACCTAGCTTCTCTGGGGTTTTAGATTTTTAGCCTGGTTATCCTTTGCTTTACATCTAATATCCACCTATGAGTGAATCCATACTATGTTTGTCTTTCTGGGTCTGGGTTACCCCACTCAGGGTGATTTTTTTCTAGTTCTATTCATTTGCCTCCAAATTTCATGATCAGGGAAATGCAACACAAAACAACTCTGAGATACTATCTTATACCTGTCAGAATGGCTAAGAGCAAAAGCACTGATGACAGTTTCTGTTGGAGAGGATGTGGAGTAAGGGGAGTGAGTATTCCTCCACTGCTGATGGGAGTACAAATTTGTACAGTTGCTTTGGAAGTCAGTATGACTTTTTCTCAGAATACTGGCAGTCAATCTATCTCAAGACCCAGCAAAACCATTTTTGGGCATATATCTGAAGGATAGTCAATCATATCACAAAGGACACTTGCTCAACTATGTTCCATAGCAGCATTATTCATAATAGTCAAAACTTGGAAACGACCTAGATGCCCTTCCACCAAAGAATGAATAAAGAAAATGTGGTACATTTACAGAATGCAGTATTACTCAGCAGTAAAAATCAATGACATATAGGGGCAACTTCTATAGCCACTCCCAGGAAGTGAGATGACACAGTAGCAGTCACCCCTTCAATAATCTGGCAGCCAGGAGACTGGACCCCCTGAAACCATAGCACTGGTGTCATGAACAGGAAAGCAACACACTCAGAGAGCTTCTCCCCTGCTATGGACAGCATTGCATTACCAGAATAGATGTTTGCTCTGCTTTATCCAACCTCTCCATGACATATTCTTCTAGAAACTGAACACTGGGACTTCTGCCAATACAGCTGTAGAGTAAAACCAAGTGCCTCCTCACAGCTGTGCTTGCTGATTGAATGGACAAACATTCCCAAGTCCCACCTGTCTCAGAATCAATAGCACTGGAGTCCTAGGTACTCTGGAGTAAGGGAAGTGTATTTTAACTTTGAAACATCTGGATTGCTTACTAAAATAATGGTTTATAAAATATAGTGTGTGACTAAGAATATTATCATATAGTCAAGATGATAATTACAATGTTTTTTATCTTGATCTTTGCTGGCAATGTGAGATCATCCTTCTGGGTTGGAAAGATGCAATTCTGGACAAACCACTGTACTGGTTGGTACATGCCAGTCTTCATTATAAAGTCTCAGGAGAAAACCATGGGTAGAGTCCAATGGCTACTGAAGGCATGTGGCTGGATTTAAAGATAAAAGCAAGCTAGGGACATATTTTTTTTTTTACAGGAATTTGAAGAAAGCTATCACTCAAAGACACAAAAGTAGATTGTCACCCCATGAGATACTGGTGAAAATTTTTTAAAAAGTGACCTGG
The DNA here is from genome assembly GCF_003668045.3 of Cricetulus griseus. Lineage (NCBI taxonomy): Eukaryota > Metazoa > Chordata > Mammalia > Rodentia > Cricetidae > Cricetulus > Cricetulus griseus. Next base: position 82,026,855 of record NC_048595.1, on the reverse strand, counting down.
ACCAGACACAAGGAATCTAGATATTTGATCTTGGGAGAAGAAACTTTTTCTGGGACATTTCTTTGTCCTTATGCATGTTGGTATTTTTTAAATTGTTATCCAGAAAAAGAACCTAATCCAGAAAAGATCCAGACCACCTTGGGAAGACATGATGTAAATGTACTCACCATGATGGATCATACTCTGGCACCTCGGATGGGGCTTGCTGTACACAGGCGCTCAGTAGAGGAGTGTTGAATGTCTGCACAGAGAAGGGCAGTTCTCATGAGATGGAAAGAACACTTCAGATTCTCAGACATGGCCATAAGTTGTTTATGTCCTCATATCCAAGGTGAACCAGCAGCTATGGGGAACCACCATTTTCTTTTGTATAGAAAGATGACAATGAGAGGTGGGAGCTACACACACACACACACACACACATGCACGCATGCACGCACGCACGCACGCACGCACGCACGCACGCACACATACACACACATTCATACATGCACTCACACAGACACTCACACACACACAAAAGTGTATTGCAGCCATGTGTGAAAAAAGTAATGAAAACTTGGAAGTGAAATACATGTTTTCCTTATGACAATGGGCAAAGATATATTGTAACCATAAAATAAATATCTCATGTTTAAGTGAATGAACTAGATTTATATGTGCCACTCAGGGTAAACCTCAAAACATTACTGCTACTTGAAAAAATACAAATCACAAAATGTTTTATAAAGTATATTTTATTAAAAAATTAAAATCACACAGAATTATACTATATATCCTTAGAAAACAAATGTAAATTTATATAAGTGAAAGGCAGGCACAGACTTCCAGACAGCAGTTATGATTCCATGGAAAGAGAGTGGGGGATGGGAGAGTGGGGCTAAACTCTATCTGTATTTTGTTATTTTAGAAGAAACAGATGCAAATATGGTAACATATTAATAATTATTAAATAAGCTGATAAACCTAGGAGAAATATTATTTATACTTCTCTTCTTAATTAAAAATAAATATAAACATATATAAACTTTGCAATTCCCAAAGCAAGAATCAGGCTTCCTCCCCTGAGCCACACTAAGCAGATGATATGTAAAACATGACTGGAAAACTGTATACACAAACATATATGTGTGTATATGAGCATACATTACACTTGCATGTACACCAATATATGTGCATAGGTTCAAATTAAATGATAAACTTTATTATTTTAATCAAAAATAATATTGGCTTGATCACAAATATCTTTGGTTCTGTGGGGGTCATAGGGTCATAACTTGAACAGCTCTAACCCTTTTCTGTGACTCAGCAATGGACCAAATCTAGAGAAGATGAAGATGGCTGGGGTGGAGAGAGAAGGGCAGAGGATTCCCTGGATGCTGGGGCCCACTTCAGTGTGGGGCTGGAAAGACATGACCTGAAGGTTTTCACAAGGCTAGAGAAGACCCAGTAAAGTCTGGTGAGAACAGCAGGCAGGCATCAGGGTGACTCTCCTCGCACACTGGATAAGGGTGGGTGTCCCCCTAGCTTTCTACACTATAGGAACTTCACCAAGCTGACTGACCTCACTACAGAGATGACCTGGTCGGCTTCTTTGTTTTTTTAATTGGAAAGTTTGTCTGTTTTGTAATAATCAATTATATTATGCTGAATGTGGTTCATTAAACTCTCACAAAAGTCTATCTCAGTATTTCGTCTGTTTACCTTTTCTGGACACTGAATGACTCTCCAAGCCATTTTTTTATTGGCTGGGGGTTCTGAAAAGGTGTCAGGTCACACAGTTTGCAGAGGACACTTGTGGGCACTAGAGAGCAGGTGGAAACAATCTCTGACTGTAGAGAAATACACATAGCTTCTCTCTCTCTTTAAACATCAGGGAAACTTTTGTTTTTGCACAATAAAAGTGGAACATTTCACCAATTTATAATGGTCATCTTTGCACGTCTTCATTAAGTTCTGTAGGGTACTGGTGTGTGTGTGTGTGTGTGTGTGTGTGTGTGTGTGTGTGTGTGTGTGTGTGTGTGTGCGCTCTTGCATGCACACTGCGGGTGGGGAACAAGAGGAGCATATGAGTGCATAGTGTGGAAACTCACTAAATTTTTGCTAAATAAGCATACGTCTTAGGTAGCCTCAGTATCAAGTTAGACAAATGATGTGCTCACTTACACATGTGTGGTGATGATCAATCTTTGTCAAGTTGACAGGGTTTGGAATCTCTTAGGAGACACACATCTGACTATTTCTGTGAGAGTGTCTCTAGAGATATTCAGCTAGGGATTGGAGCCCTATCCTGAATGTGGGCAGCACTATCCTATAGAATCCCAGACTGAATAGTGGGAAAAAGGAGGACATAAGATGGGCATCAGCGTCTATCTCTTTCTGCTTCCTGACTGTGGACCCAAGGTGACCAGCATCCTCATATTCCTGTTGCTGGGCCTTCTGGCTGAGGTGGGATGCACCCTTTCTTAAAGTGTATGCCAAAATAAATACTTCTCTTCAATCATGTCTATCAGGTACTCTGTCATATCAATGAAAAATGTAATTATTACAGATGTCCCATAAGGTCCCAAGGGGGGATAGTTACCCTCAAAATTATCATAATTTAGTTTTAAACTCCCTCGATTGCCCACTTCCTATTTACATTCCAGTTGACTTATTAATAACTATTGTTTATTATTTATTTTCATTTTGCTACATTTCACTTAAAAAATGAAATGTCTTTAGTGGATGGCTTTCTGAGCACAGAGATTGCAATTAGGAACAGATCAAATAATAATGCAAAGGTCATGTGCCTCTACCCAGAAAATAGTCTGTGAAAAAATGAAAATGGAGTCTTTCTTGACTCAGCATCTGAGAGAGGATAACAATTGCTTAGTTCCCACATAGATTACATGTGCTTTTTCTACAATGCTCTAGTTGATTTAGCCTAAGATCCACTTGCCCTGCATTTTAGTACAACAAAACACTGCAGGTCCCTTTATTCTCCAGCACTGTGTTCACAAACTTGATTCTATTTGACCATGCCCCATAACTTGACGTCTACAATGCAATTCGTCTTCCAATACCTATCGAGAAGGCCAAAGAGGGGTTGAAGTAGCCACTCTTCTTTCTTGTTTTTGTTTTCCTGTGTTCCTCTCACACATCAAAAAAACCAACTTTTCTTCTTGGCCTTTTAAATCTTTTCTAGCCAATCTCTGAAAAACTTTATTCTTCTCTTTTCCTTCAGAGAAAGTCATCAGAGAAAGTCATCTTACAGCTTTTGTTTTTTGTTTTTTGTTTTTTTGTTGTTCAAGAAAGGGTTTCTCTGTGGCTTTGGAGGTCCTGGAACTAACTCTTGTAGACCAGGCTGGTCTCGAACTCATAGAGATCTGCCTGCCTTTGCCTCCAGAGTGCTGGGACTAAGGACTAAAGGTGTATGCCAACACTGTCCTGCTTTCTTAGTCCATTCTTTCATCCAGCACTGGCAGGAGTTGCTTTCCTTACTGAAGTGTACCTCCCAGGGGCTCACACATCAATTCAAATGATTTATCAAACTCTGTCTCCCACAATGGTGTAGAAATCTCAAGCTTGATGAGGCCAGGGGAACTGAATGGCCTCTCAGGTCAGGAGAGGCTCTTGATGTTTGTTGCCCAGAAGGTCTCCCCCTTTTTCAGGATACTCATATTCTGTCAACAACTTTTTTTTTTTCTGGGATTTAGAAACCAC